>NC_051272.1:34692371-34704601 GCF_015220745.1 Sebastes umbrosus | reverse complement strand
TGCCAGAGTCCGCCATTCAGATCTGCGCAGTCTGTTATACATAGCAACGGTCCTGCTACTTAAGAAATATAACATCGTGACTGACCAATCACAATCGAGTGTTCTACAAAGCCGTGTAATAACATTATTTAGTATGTGCGTGCTCATACAAAGCAGTCGTAGTGCCCCTCAGACTGAATATTAACTACTGTGTCCATATGAAAATTAACCAGTATTGGAGTCCATGTCATTACCTCCCATCGTCTCTGCATCAGGCAGTTGTGGTAGCAAGGCTTCCTTTGTCTTCTTGTTTCTCTCTCTTTATCTGTGTGTGTGCGTGGGTGTGTGTGTGTGCGCGTGTGTTGGAGTGAGTGTGTGTGTGCGATCCACATGTTGGGCTTGTCTGTACACGCCGCCTGGCCACATTCCTTGTGGTCTGCTTGGAGTTACTGTAATTCTGTTCTGTCTTTTTGCTCTCTCCAGATAAAACTCGGCACTTCCACACAACAACATTCACACTAATTCTTTTTGGCATTTTCGCCTTTTAGACAGTCCGACTGTTTTTCATTTGGTTGAGGACATCAGATAACGAGTATCCAGAGTTCTTCACGGTACCATGGGTGTACATCTTTATCATGGGTGGCCACGCAGCGAGAGCTGAGCCCTTCGCCCTGCCGGTGTGTCCTGCCCTGCTTTGTTATGCAAGACGGAAGGTGGAGGTCACAGCAAGAGTAATCCACTGAGATATGTTAGAAAGTACTCTGGCATCCCTGACCTGCCTGCCAATGGGAAGTTATGCATAGTTGAATTAGAAATTGGCCCAGATGCTTTGAATTCACAATCAGGAGCAAGACGATGTCATGTCCTGTTTTCTCTTGGGCAAACACGAGCGCCTTCCCTGAATTTTAATGCACATTTCTCTCCCTTTGGTGGTCAAAAGTGTTTTTGTCTTCTGCGCTGTGCTTTCTCTCCTTCTTGGCATTTGAGAGAATCTTTGTCTGCATTGTACCTGAAGCTATAAAGTCTTTTGACATGACATTTGATTTAATCTCATCTGATGTAGAGAGGTACAAAATTAAAAAGGTGTCAGTTATTTCCCCTCTTTCCTGCAGTGCTATCAAACCACGCAGATTTTGTTTCTTATTCCATGAGTCTTTTGACATTTTCTGCCACCACTTCAGTACAATAAAAGGTGAATAGAAATTAAGTTGTGGTGCTCACAGCAATACAATTGACATTTAAAAACTCAACCGCAGAAGAAGCAGTTTCCTGGTTATTCACTGTCAGTCACAGACATCACTGTATGCAGCTATTTTTATAATCAATGACATTTTGATTTACAAACTCGAGTACAGAAATTCATGATTTGCTGCTTTTTGATGATAGTATACTGAATATATTTGGCGTTTTCGACTTGTTGGTTGACAAACAACAGCGTGGACTAACTAAATTTGGGCTCTAGGATATTGTGGTCTGCATTTCATACTACGTTCTGACATTTATAGGCAAATAAAAAACTTGATTAATCAAGAAAATATAAAAATTTGCGAACAGATTCGTTCAAAAGAACAACTCTTTTGGGTGAACAAACATTGACTGTATATAACAAGGGGACATAGTCGCAGTGGAATCACCATTAGTGTGGTGGACTGCTGTTTTGAAGCCTCAAGTTCAGCGTTTTGTCCATCACCATCTGTTTTTTTTGACATAAGACATTTTTTTGGCGACCAAAATGTTCACTAGATAGCGAGCTGCGCTGAAGGTTCGGCCGTTGTTTTAGTTCAGTGAGTGGGACCACCCAGTTGGAGCTCCGGTCATAGCACTGAGAGGGAACGGTGGGCTACTACACAGTGAACAAGAGCCCTGAGTGAGTCGCCCAAGTCCGCCCCTCTCATGTCTTGAAGTCTCGATAGTAGGAAGTAGTTACCAAATATTTTATTTAACAATTAGGTGTCGCAAAATATACGTGCTGTATATAATAGAGTAGGACTTCAGCTTTCATTTGCAAAACGGTATCCTTATCCAACTAAATTCTCTGTTCTCAGTTCACTAGTTTATCGAGCCAGGATAGTTTCTGGAAAGACTCCTCAACAGATGAGCAATTGGGAAATTTTTCAACCGCAATGTTGGGAAGGCAGCAGAAAGCTCAGACAAATATCTTAAAACCTGCGGATATAAAACAAAAACTAAGTGATAAAAGGTTCCTTGTAAATTGGGTGAACTGATCCTTTTAAAACTTTATTCCAGCTCGCCTCTGATGCTAAATTCAGAGGATTGGGGACATCTGTCTTGCACCCTGATGGAAGACCTTTTTTTCCCTTGTTTTTTGGCAGCAACGTGACAAGAAGAAGGATGCTTATTTTATCTCCCTCTTTGACATCACTCTGAGTCACTGTTTTCTGTCCGGATCATTCACCTCAGTGCCAAAATAATCTCCGCCATCGCTTGGCTCATTACATTAATTTAAAACAAAACGCCCTGGCACACACATTGACGCACAGCTTTCTCGCGTCTACTCCTATGGGGGGGACACAGTGAGTCAACGCGATTACTCAACCAATAGCATGTGGTTGTGTCTGAAGTCTGTACGACCCGGCCAACAACCCCCACGCGGCCACATCAGTGTCTAGATGATCCACATCATTAGTGGTTGCGCACACAACACAAACACACATTATGGTGTCACTCTCTGACCCCGGCAAAGCTTGTGAAGTGGGCTCCCCTTGACAAAGACTGCTCGGCCTATCTGTACCAGTAACAACCCCCCAACCACCATCTTCTCTCAACTCCGAACCCTTACACACACACACACACACCTGTGCAGGCCCCTGAGCCTACCCGTGTTCAAAGCCAAGATAAAAGCGAACGTTTACATCCAGCTACCTGCACGTAACCAGCAGCCGCTGCAGCACCCACAACCCCTCCTCCTACTGCCTGTCTCGCTGACACACACAGCAGTCATCCGTCTTGCTCGGCCTCCCGGGTCTCTAATTAGGCTCCGGGTGGGTGACACCCTCTGGAATGTTTATTGTAACATTGCTCAGCCTTTATCTCCTTCAAAAGAGAGACAAAAACAGAAGGAGAAATAATAGAAAACAGGCAGAGAAAGGATGGGACATGTTTGGGTACACACCAACATATTTATCAGGTTTATCAGATATACTGTTCATACAGTTTATTACAACTTGGGTCTCATTGTCATATTTTATGCGTTTTTTCTATCAGTTACTGAATACGGAATACGGTGCAAGCTACAACAAAATCCAAAGGGAAAGAAGCACCAGCAGTGCGACAATCAGACAGCTAGTAAACAGGCCAACAGTTTGTAATTGGTGGTAAAACTGAAAATCTGTCTATAATAATCCCACATTACACAGTGCGCACACCTATAGTACTCCGAAGTACTTTTATAGGTCAAAGTTGAACCAGGAGGTATGTCTGTAAACTGAGATGGATGTTTACAACGGTCAGTTTGAGTATTAAGTTTACGGTTTGCCCGTGTTTTCTCTTCCTGGCTACCTGGGGGCTTTTTCAAAACATGTCTGACCGGTGTTTCTGTGTCCTGTCAGATTTCTTTTAGAGCAATGTCACCGCCGTGCCGTGAGATCTTAGCAGTTAACTTTGTGCGTACAGATAGGAATGATGGCCAAACCTATGAAAAATAACACCCAAACTGTGATGATTAATTATATTAAAATAACTGTATTATCCCTTTATAGCAGCACAGATGAGTCCATAACATGAATAACAAAATATAGAAACAAGTAAACTAGAATTGATGATGTGATTACTTTGCATTGAGAGTTTTTGTTCGTCCAGTTTGAACAGAGGAGTAGAGGAGGAGTGAACTCTTGAGCACAAGATGAGAATGGCCGGCAAAACATCGACCCAGTAGTCATCAGTCAACCACAGTGGACGCTGCCATTCATGTTTCTTGCGCCTTGTCTTCCAGCCTCAAAAGGACAAAAATACCAACGGCCTCAAAGTTACAAAACCAAACCAAAAACCAAACCTGAAGCATCTCAGTCCTTGTAAACCAGAGCCTGGTCTCTGCATAAGTTATCATTCCATTTTTGGGAAATCCTATAAAAGTGACTGATTTATTGGGTGATGCAGTAAAATGCATTTGAAACAGGGTGGCAGCAGAAGCAGTAGTGCTGAAAAATTGCAGAAAACATAATGATAAAAATGACTAGAGACCATCTTGCGATGGGAATACACCAGCCGCGACTCCAAATCGGGCAGAGGCGTAAAGTGTGTGTTACGGCGCCCTTGCTCGCACCACACCCATCTCCGAACTTGAACCTTCATTTTGATCTTAACTACACATCTGTAAAGTGACGGTTGCGACACTATCGCGGTGACACGATCTGTCCACAGACAGATATAATTTTAAACACCTGGTAAAGTACTCCAAACCACATCTGTGGTAGTTCCAGTAGATGCCTCCAGGACCACATTTTGCCACGATGACACAGACTCACAAGGTGAAAACCATACCATATACGCTGTCGCAGCTGGTAATAATATATTTAAAGTCCCCATGTAAACAGAAAGTTAGAGCTTCTCTAACTGCTGTACTGTGACGTATATCTCACAGTGAAACAGAATATTTGAGCGGTGTACACTTAGAAAAGGGATTTAAATCAAATAATTTGCATTTGATTGGGCCGCTAAAAAGTAGACAGGCTTAAAGTTTAGCTAAATATGGAGCTACAGAGAAGAGGACTGTTGGCTCCACAAAGAGAAAACAGGGATTTTCTCAGATTTTGATACTGTTTTTGACATATATTCGGACATACAACAAGAGGTAAATGAACAATTAACACAGGGGCACAGGATTAAAACTTGGAAAATGTATTTTTCATTTCATTTAAGCCACAGTGGGATATTCCTCTAAGAAGCCATAAGTCTTTATCACATACAAAAACTACAAAGCACAAGTGTAACACGCTTCTGGAAAATGTAGTCTACAGTGTTCTTCTGAACGTCCATTCCTTACTGACTGGAAGACTGTACAAGTCAACTTTCCCATTCACCCTTTACTGCCAACAAAGATAAGGACATCATGGCTAACATGCATCACCGTCATCCTTCTTCCAAGTCAGAAATATCTTCACATTAACTCATCACAAGACCAGGAAAAGAGCCAGAAGCCGGGGAATTGCTGGCCAGCGTTGCCACACTTCCCGCCATAAAACAATGTCCCCACCCAGTGCGGCGGTTTGTGGGAATCATCCTGAGATGCATCTCTGTTGTGGGCCGACTATGACAACACATTTGACTCAAACTCAAAAAGAGCTGCTAATGGTAAAGGAGCATCACCGCTATTTTGTACGTACTCGGAGGTACGATACTGAGCACAGAGTTCAAATGAGGCCCTAAACAACAAGTTTCCTCTATTGGGCTGGAATGACAGATCTTAAATATCTACTTGGGAATGGTTGGCTCTGGAAAATTATGGGGAAACCTTGTTTTGCTCAAACAGAACAAATCAAATTATAACGTTTTCTTTACATTTGGAGGTGGTGCGTTTTTTTCTTTTGAAGAGATGTCTGAGACTGGTTTTCAAAGAGTTGTAGAAAGTTGGTCTCCACACTAAATCAACTTCAATCCAAATGCTCGTTTTTGTGCACAAACAACTCCAGGGGCTTTTAGCTTTGTGGGGCATATTGAAGCCAGACTTGTTTTTACACTGTACCTCTGTTTTCCCCCTCAAACTTGACAGCATTGCAAACATCCTCTGATGGCGTCTTTTTTCGTTTCATCCATTCCAGGGAATGCAATGTGAGAACCACAATCCACCATATGCAAAGTGTAAACTGCTGATGAGAAACACACTTTGAGGATGCCAACTTTGGTATGGCTACAGTGTTTACAAGAGCTGAACAAAAAGAAGATGAAAAGCGTCTTGACGTCATGTTTCATTTCAGCAGCTAAACATTTGTGGCCAAGTGAAAACATAAAAACAGTTCCGTAGTGTCACATATCGCCAGCGTCTGCAATCCATGAGGCCACAGAATCCAGGAACCCATGTATGTTTGGAGGTTTATGGTTTCAAGCTGTAAATAAGCTGATCCCCTGCGCAGTCGCTGCTAATACACCATGTTGGGCTGATGTCTGGCAGGTCTCCCACTACATCTCAGTCCCAATTATGAAATGAAACTAGTGAAGGGAAACTGTGTCCTCCAAGCAATCTTCTAACACTCAATTCAGAAAGCATGACAAATCCTTGCCTGCAAATCATACTGAAACTGAAGGAAAAGCAAGTTGGAAGATTTCAGTTCGCATCCAGAGGATTACACTGTGCTGCAACAGTCAGACCCTACACAGGAGTAGCGCGCATCAAGAGATTACTGCAGACTGTATTTGCATTGCATGAATTCGTTACATTCATAGTGTTTCAGTGAACTTCTGAAATGTATATCTCGTATGCTTACAAAAACAAACCCGTAAGGGTGAAATTTCAAACTCCTTTTTAAAGAACTCTCTTCAGATTCAGCTCACACACCGGCACACATGGGACTTGGCCAAAGAGATGAGCAGGGCTCAGTGCCACATGGCTTGTGGTGGACTAACATGATGAGTGTTGCACACTGTTGGCAGCAAAGGCAGTAGTACCTTTCAGTTTGCACTTAGGGAATAAATGCTTCAGAGATGTATTGTTGGGGGTTTAGTCTGAAATCTTTAAAAGGACCGACAAAGTAAAACGCAGTAGTGATCACTGAAAGTTCAGCTATTGCTTTAAAAATATGCCATTCAATTTACATGGGTGGAATAGGGTTAAAACGATTATTTTCATCTTTAATCAATTAATCGGTTTGTCTACATTACCACACTCGTGGTTGTATGCCTCCACCAACCAGTCAAGTTGCAATTTTACATCCATGTCTGTACAAAATGTCATTCACTTCATCATTTTATCCTATTAGACATTTGTGTGAAATTGCATAATAACCTCCACCAAGGTCGAAGGCCTAAGAAGGAGGTATATGTTTCACCGGTGTTGGTTTGTTGGCTTAAATTTGAAGGAATAGTCGCTAAATATATATAAATATTTCATTAGATTGTGGGTCGATCACCCTTTAATCCATCTTTTTCTGCTGTTGGTGCAGTTTATTGCTCAACAACTCCTTGACATGACCGTGCCTTCTGCCCCTAGCTGCATGCGCATCTCTCTGTGATGACGTTGCACAGAAACACATCTATGATTTAGTTTTAAATGATTTAACTCCTTCAAAGTCAAACCTATTTAGTGTGGGCAAAAAAAAAGCATTTTACATACCTGCATAGTGTACCTGAATAATTCATATGGACAGAGTACATGTGATGTATGTACAGCGTGTTGATGAGCAAGAGCACTGTCTAAACAAACAAACCAGTGACTGTCCAACTGTTGAGAAGCCAGAGTGAATGACAGCACTGGAACAAAGTGTAAGTCCTCGTCCTCTCCATATATATATGAATAACAAGAAATTAACCTGCTGATGCTGCGGCTGCTGTGTCTTCTCTATTAGCGCAGGGCTGAGCGGGGACGGGGGTATGAATACTTCAACCTTGTGGGTTCAGACGTGCTGAGGAAGAGACACAAATGATGAATCACAGCGTTGAGAATTCATTATAAGCCTTAGAGAGAAACATAAAGGGCCTTCAGTGCCCCCACGATAGGAATCGCACATTCACATATGCGCAGGCACACACTGAGAAAAACACACAGAGATACCACTATCAAGTGTGTCTAGACGGTAAACAATACCTGCCTCTAGGGCCTAAGAATGTGGGCTTAACTAGATACAAAACTGAGTGCAGAAGTCTTGAAAGTGAACAAATGTCTATATAAACAACATGAGTTTGTCATCTCATGCACTCGTATTAAAATCAATAGGTTACAAACAGAGCAGACTGACACTCTGCTTGCGCCAAATGATCGTGAAAAAGCAGAGCATGTTGCGATCAGGGAATATTAAGATGTTCTTAATTAAGGCACTGATGTCAGTAAATATAAAAGATGAGACGGAGGCAAGTCCTGGGCTAGTATCAACTGATGTGGCTTCATTTGAAAGGAGTCTGTGTACGACTACTACTACTGACAGGGCTTTCAGACTGTATGCACACCCACACACGAACAAATCCTTAGATGAAAACTCCACGTACACAAGAGCAGAGATTTAATTCCTTCGTTATCATATCTGTGCATCGGACAAGTTCCACAGTGCATGATAAGAAGAAAAGAGGGGGGAGGGAACCACAGGACCCAAGCGTGGAGGAATATGTGCCTTTTGAAGTTGCCTTTCTTCTGGAGCTAGCTTTGGCGTAACGGCGGCTTGTTAAGCAGATCATTAAGCGTAATGGTTGGGGAGGATTGCAGAGCTTTATCGCTGATGGCAAGAACAAAGTGCTTGATGATCTGGGGGGATTCTGAGCTGGATTTGATGGGAATTCCCATGCCTGCTGGGACAGTTTACTTGTGCTAACAGACAGGTGCTCATCATAAATCTAGAGTCAAGGAATTACTTCACCTCAGCTTTACATACTGAGACTTATATGGGGATAAAGTTATCCTTTGACAGATTATATCTAGTGATTGAAGGTTCTCCTTTATATAGACGCCATGTTAATGTCTGGCAGTGACATGTGATGATAAATTAATGACTTGAAGAAATACATTTCAAAAGATGGAAGAGAAAACTTAATGTGTTTTTGTAAAACCTGTTGCTGCATTTTGCCAAATCCTAAAAGTTAATGGAGAGGCAAGGTTTCAGAAAAAATAAGAACTGTAGGTCAACTGTGAGAGACAAATATTTTTTGATCCCGTTTGAATTGCGACATGAATCCCACATCTGATTGTTTGTTCAATTTAATATTAGTATTTAGTTTATTTAGTTTTGTGTGAAACCGCTCAGTGAACTACATCTCTTGTCAACAATAAGTCACAACAATATAAAGTCACCAACACTAACTAGTTAGCTAATTTAGCTATGTTCCACGCACAAATGTAACGTTAGGCCTTACCTGATGTGTTTTATCCAGCGACTCGTCTCAATCCGCACACTTCCATACTTACACTTGCCATTTGAGTGCATAAGTGCGTTCACACTAAGTACCTCTAGGTATCCAGATGTTGTACTCGAAACAGTCAAAATGTTGAGTCACTTCTCACCCTCAATGGTCACCATCTTTGCTACGCAGCGGAAGGGGAGGAGCCACCAACCTATTTAACCTGTGAAAACGTCAGGCGAGGAAGCTGCAGCGGTTGCGATTGAAACAGCGAACACCGAACTATACAAATGTAAGCTATACATGTGTTTTTTTCCATTAAGTACCACTATAGTGTGGTCGGATAGAAGTCATTATTGGGTTAATTTGTCAGTCTGATTTTAATTATTGCTGATATGGTGTGATGTCCGTGGCTGACTATCACCGGCTGATCTACTGAGCTTCCGGTAAGTGCATAACGGCCATGTGCGATTTGAGACAACGCTACCCTGTCGAAATTCACGCACTACGCAAGTAAGTACATGGCGTGCACAGTGTACTACATGGAAATGTACTAACGGATGTATCCGAATTGAGACACAGCACTGGTGGACAGCAAGACCAGTTGCTTGTGTGAGTACGAAACATACAGGCATTGTAGTTTCAGCGAGAGAGACTTCACTTACGCAACTTTTGGGTGTGAAGTATTTCTAATTACGTATTTTAGGTAACAGTTTTAGGACAAACTCCGACTTTCTTGACTTTTAAATTGCCAAACATCATATGTGTGATTCATGACGCAATTCAAACGACATGAATCTCGCCGTGCATATTTTTTCCCATGGTTGTCCAAAGGAAGGGGTGGGACTTGGCCTCTCTATTGCCTTTGCCAGCTCAGTATTGAGTAGATAAAAGACCACACAACAATAAAACATGTGGCTTTAAACGGGATCTGATTGAAGCAGATGAAACTAAATCACAAGAGCTGCAGGTTGCGGTCAACTTTGTTAAAAAAAGACATACGGAGAGCAGAGAAGCAGGGTAACAGGAATTTGTGTTTGTGAGGAATTTACTTCTTCAAAGGGAAACAAACAACCAGGACTGTGCACAAGTTCCTCTTTGCATGCTGTGAAGAAGTGCCACGATGCACATCTTTATTCATGAGAACACTTGAGCTGTGCATAAAAAATCTTTTGAAAATGGTTTGTATTCCTTTCAGTTGAGAAATCAGAGGGGAATGTTGTTTGAGGATTATCACCACTAAAATGATTTCTGAGGATGAGAATGAGCTTTGAAAATATTTCCCCTCTAGGCAAATAAAAGGCGAACGCTAACAATTCTTTATTTATTTCCTCCTCTCACTTCTCTTTTGTCCGTGCCCTCCACTGCTTTGCATTTGAATCACTCCGAATCGGGAAATCGCTTCCACCCAGTTCTCGTGTTTATGAAAACACAAGTTTCCAAGAGCCTGCAATGAATTTATATTTGGTACAAGCTACGTAGTGCATCTCACTCCCCTGGCAACGTGCCCCTCCACAAGCTTTCCATGGAGGTTTGTCCCCTCGGTTTCCACAGAGCCGACTGATTGATTTGCTCTTTAATGGCTTCCTGTGTTGGGCAATGGTCTAAGACGAACATCTGTAAGGGTGGATTGGGCATGCTGGGTCTGTTTTGCTCTGCTACGCTCATCTGTGGTGTAGTAAAGTGAGGTATCTGCCTTTTCTGTGGCCTGGGAGAATGACGTGCTCCATTATAAAAAGAAGTGACTCCAATGAAAAATGAGCCTCGGGTCCTGCTGGCCGCTGGTCGCTGAGTGGATTACATTGCCTCAGGGGATGAAGTTCAGCCTCTGATGTTGATGACTGAGGAGGGGGAACACTAGTAGCTGGCCTGTGAGTGATAAAGTTATACTGAGTGTTAATGTCAAGAAGCAGTTTGTGTTTGAAGGGCCACTTCTATGAGTCCTCGCACAAGCTGAGGTTCAGCTTTGGGTCGTACAGTGGACTTCAGTGTGGACTTGTGCATGCTTGGTGTTCCAATAGAGCTCAACAGCGACCGCCTACTTTTTGAACGGCTCCAGTTTCGGAAATTAAATTCCCAATCATTTACTCCATTGAGGTTTCAATGCCATCTTGGCTTTTGTTGTTTACAACCAGAAGTGACACAAGAGGGTGGAGCTAAGTACAACCAAACGCTGAACAAGACATTTTTTAGGCGACCAAAAGGGTTATAATTAACTTTCATGAACTGAAAACACACTGTGAAAGGATTAAAGTTGTAAGACGAAAACACGGACAACTCCCAGAACCGGACAACGTTGTGGTAGCGACCTGTCAATCACAAGGTAGCCACGCCCTAATGCATACCCTGCTTTATGGTCTATTTGACTCTAAATGGGACCATAATTTACTAAATGAACATCATGCTGTACTGAAGAAGACTTGAAACTAGTGATTGAGACCATAAACTCATGTTTACAATGTTTACTGGGGTAATAAATCAAGTGAGAAGTAGGGTCATTTTCTCTTTCTTTAGACTTCTATACAATCAGACTTCTTTTTTGCAACCAGAGGAGTCGCCCCCTGCTGGCTATTAGAAAGAATGCAAGTTTAAGGCACTTCAGCATTTGCTTCACTTTTCAGACCCCGGAGTTGTCCACTAACTACTCATCCTATAAACCATTACGAATTTTAAGGCCTTTACACACCTTATTCATAGGTTTAAATCTCTTTATAGATTATATTTATGAAACGACAACACGGGGGCGCCATAGTCTGAACCAAGATGGCCAACTATATTATTCCTTTCAACCTTGACAAAGGCAGCACAGACCAGATCCACTTCTTCCCTTCTTACACACAATACATCTTTCACAATAAAATCCCTAATAAGAACGAGTATTTTGCATTTTTGTCTCGTTTATTTGTTGATCTAAAATGAAGACAGATTCAGCAAAACTGCCTTATTTCTCACCTCAAATGTTCAGAAACACATTCAGTAACTATTTTCGTAATATAAGAGAAGCCCGGCACTGTTCCACGTAGCCTAACTATCGGCTCGTATAAGCTCCACCAATCAGAGACGTTGTTGTCACACTTTAGGAATGTGGGTAGTGCAGTATTACATGACATCGTGAATAAAACATCTTTCTTAAAACAAGGTTGGTATCATACGGACTTGTGGCTTCTACAGGAGCATATACCGTTGTTTCACACAATCTCATAGCTCGAGCTAAGTCTACCTTGGATGGTTACGACATTATGGCTAATAATCAA
>NC_051272.1:34653035-34692348 GCF_015220745.1 Sebastes umbrosus | reverse complement strand
ATTTTATTATGTATGTTTAGTTTTCACTTAAAAATAAATATTTTTTAAACAGGTATCAATGCTAAGGCACATTATGTGGAAAGTTTCTTTAAAATATGTTAATTAATCAAATAGCACCATCTGCTGGTTAAAAAATTAAATGTCAGTTATTTACTTAAAAGAATGGAAACTGAAACTTAAAGCTGATTTCAACATTGCTGAGACGCCATTACAGGGTGAAGGATCTCCACTATAAACACAGATCAGAAGGATTGTAACTCTAATTCAAAGGGATAAAGATTTGGTGAGTCTTGCTGTTAATCGAGGAAATGGCTGAGAAAGTTGTTCTTCTTGAACGTTTCCTGAACTGCCATGTGTGTTCAGAGACTTTCAGAGATCCTGTGTCTCTGAGCTGCAGCCACAGCTTCTGTTCAAGCTGCCTGAAGAAATTCTGGGAACAAGCTGAAAACAAAAACTGTCCCATTTGTAAAACAAAGTCCTCAACGGATGAACCAGCAGTGAACTTTGCTCTGAAGGAACTGTCTGACTCGTTTGCTGAGAGACAGAAAGCTGGATCATCTGAGACAGAAAAAGAAGAGAAGAAAGAGGAGGTGTGTGTGTAGTAAACATCCAGAAGTCCCATATTGGTTCTGTAAGGATGAAGAGAGAGCTGTGTGTCCTGTCTGTGAGTTTTCTCTCCACCAGAGTCACAAGGTGGTTCCTGTAGAACAAGCAGTCAGTGACCTGAAGGACCAGCTGAAATCTGACTTAGAGTCTCTACAGGACAAGAGGGACAAACACAAACAAGTAGAGAAAACATATGATGAAATGGTTAAACACTCCAAGAAGCAGCTGTTGTCCACAGAGAGGCAGATCAGAGCAGAGTTCAACAAGCTCCACCAGTTCCTGAAAAGGAAAGGAGTCCAGACTGGCAGCTCTGAGGGAGGAAGAGGAGCAGAAGGGGAAGACTATCAGCAGAGAGATGAAGATGATTCAGGAGCACATCTCCTCTCTGTCAGACAGTATCTCTGCTGTTGAAGAAGACCTGCAGAAACACAACGTGCCCTTCCTCAGCAGTTATAAAGCCACTCAGACCAGAGCCAGAGTCCAGTGCTCACTGTCAGATCCACAGCTGGTCTCAGGAGCGCTGATAGATGTGGCCAAACACCTGGGCAACCTGTCCTTCAGAGTCTGGGAGAAGATGAAGGACAAGGTCCACTTCAGTCCTGTCATTCTGGACCCAAACACTGCAAACCGCTGGCTCTATCTGTCTGATGATCTGACCAGTGTGAGAAATGGAGACACAAACCAGCAGCTTCCTGACAATCCAGAGAGACACACTAAGTGTGTCAATGTTCTGGGCTCTGAGGGCTTCAGCTCAGGGAAACACAGCTGGGAGGTGGAGGGGGAGACCATCCTGTCTGGTATGTAGGTTTGGCTAAAGAGTCAGCTGACAGGAAGGAGAATATATTTGTTCACCAAAATATGGAATCTGGTATTTAACTCATCACAGTGGAAAATACATAATGGTCTTAGTGAGACAGTCAGAGTGAAGAAGAGTCTCCAGAGGATCAGAGTCCAGCTGGACTATGACAGGGGGGAGGTGTCCTTCTACGACCCTGAAGACATGACTCACATCTGCACTCACAGAGACACTTTCACTGAGAAACTCTTCCCATATTCAGTATTGGAAAGGCTGGTGATGCTAAAACTGTGATATCAAAATCTGTCAAACTGAGATTCTCTGTGATGTTCAGGGAGGGTGGTGAGGTCGAACTGATTTATTGGGATTTTTATAACGGAGGTGTTTTCTTGTCAGTTACAGATAATTCCAGTTAGTTCTTTATAGGAGAGAATCTGTCATTTGAAAGTACATGAAGAAGATGTAGAGATCCAGATGAGAGAAAAAATAAGATTTGATCTCTTTCAGCAAATAACATGATGTGTTTGTGTCGTAGAACTGGGACGAGTAGATTTCATGTGATCATTTTATTTTTACTTTTATCTACAGATTTATTTTTATTTTCAAGTATTAACAAACTTCAGTTTGCATATTTTTTTCAAATAGTCTTTAATTTTAAATCATATAACCACAGAAAGCCTCACCTTACCTTGTTTTTTTTGACATTTTAGAATTACTTTTCATCTTTTAATTATCCAGGTTGTGAAAGTAATTCAGTAAATAACTTTCTGAAAATGCATTTATATGATTACATTCAGATTTCTAAATGCTTTATAAATCAACATCATGTTTTACTTTGCAGAATGGACCAATGTTGATAATAATAATTCATCTGTTATTTCTTTACCATGTGTGACTGCTGACTGTCAGACATATTTTATATATTATCTCTGTTTTATCCAAACAAACTCAATTTACTTCCTTATTTGTGTTTCTTTGACTGTAGAAAATTCTGCAGAAATTGCTTGATAATATTCATATTACTCTTCAATGTTTAAACCAATTTAGAGAAGCCCAAAATTGCAATAAAATTCAAAATATTGACCTTAAGATTGTGTGGATTAAGGCTGCAACTAAAGACTGTTTCTATTATCAATGAATCTGTTGATTGAAATATCAGAAAACTGAAAAATGCCAAATAAAAACAACAAATTCTCAAATTGGAGCAAATGTTTGGAATTTTTCTTCATAAATAATTTTCTCATTTCCAATAATACATATTAAATGTCGACTGCAAAGCCCTGACCTTGAATTGCATTGTGGATGTTGAATTTTAAAGGTTGCGAGCAGTGGTCACCTTAATCTTGATCTCTTACATTAATCTTTATCTTTCAGACTGCATAGCAGCATTTATTTCATAATTCTTGAACATTTATGAAGGCGGAGCTGCTGTTTGTTCCTCTGTGTTTATGTTAATTGTCCATTAGGTGTGAAACAACCCATCAGCACATGAGACTGTGTTGGATGAACTGCAGGATTTCACACCGTGGATTCACTTCATGTTGGATTCAACAACTTGTATGTTTTCTACCTGGTCAGCAAATATTCTGGTCAGAAACATTAGGGACGCACCGATACCGGTACTGGATCGATATCGGGCCGATATTGATTCAAATAACTGGATCAGATATCGGTGACAATGAGGCTGATCCATTCAATTCAATTTTATGTTTATATACTATATACATTATATACTGTAATTTTAATTCCTGTTTAAATTTTGACCAATTTGTTGCTGCATCAAAAATGTTTACACTTGAATTGTAATTACTATTAATTTTGAGGATTGTTTACCAAGTTACTGTATGATTTATTATTTAATAAAAATAACAATTAAATAAATGTATATCTATGTTTTTATTGGTCACATTTTGTTTTACAAAGTTATGAAAGCAATGTTTAAGTCAAGACTGATGTTGCCTTCCACATAAAAGAATGATCCCAGTCACTTCCACACAGTGAGGCATACAGCTTATTGATTACTCACTGGTATCAGATCGGTACTCGGTATCGGCTGATACCCAAAGCCCAGGTATCGCTCTCGGTATCGGGACTGAAAAAGTCGGATCGGTGCATCCCTAAAAAACATTAACGAGTTAATTTCTGTCCCGAGTTTCTTCTATCAATATAAAATCAAAGCTGTGCTGCAACACAGAAACTGATTCACTTTTCTATTTAAATGATCATTTTATTGATAACACCTTAACACATTTTCTTGAAGTTATAGAAACACGTGTAGCATGTAAGAGAACAGAGCAATAATCCGAAGAATCAGAGAACTAGAGGATTAATATTATTATAGAGAAGAAACCCAAAGTGACAGAAAGAGACAAAGGGAAACTAGAAAGAGCCGACTGCAGAGAAATGATTGAATAAGGTTGGAAACAGAGGGAATGGGAGAAAGAGTGAAAGACGAAGAGAAGCCAACTCAGTGTTGTCAGTGCAACTTAGTCACTGGCTGGAGAAAGAAGATGGCAGAGGTTCAGAGTGAACACAGTGGCTCCAGTTTATCTCAGAGATGCTTCATCTGACTAAACAGCTGACAGGAAGGCAGCACAGCTCGCACTGACCTCAAGAGACCAGAGAAGGACCGGTAATGTAGTTTATATGTAGAGCTGCACAATGAATCATTTTCTGTCATGATGTCAGCTTTGATCTTTCATACAGAATCAGGGTTTATTAGCGCTATCGGTGCATTTCATTTAGTTAAGAAAGTAAAAAGCATCTGGAAACAGTTGCTGATATAAGATGAATAACAGAGAATGATTTTGTTCCTCAAAATCTCTGAGGAAAAACAATCATGTAACAACATCATGATGTCAAACTGTAATCATTTTGGTCATAACTGTGATCAATAATTATAATGGGAGTTTTTCTTATTCTACAATGATAAACTGCTGTTGACTCTGACTGCATTGTCTGATAGATTTAGAGACACTAAAGTCAACTTATTGTGCAGCTACATTAGAAGCATCAATGTGGCCTCCATCTGAATGTGTTGTTGCTTTACTTTGTGTGACTGCGCCCCCTGCTGGAGCTCATTCACTCTCTGAACTGCCTCTCATCTGTCAGTTGGACTCAAAGTGCTGTGTTATGGAGGTACGAACCTGCCAAGATAAAAAACGAATACATAAATGACTCGATAAATACATAAGTATGCCATTAAATGTACCAAAAATATTAAAAATAGATGTAGGCATTGATTAATTGATAAAATGTGACATAAAATGATATTTGCTTCTATATTTATTTATCATTGTATTAATTCCCCTATATACTCTTTAATTTAATTTTTTATCAACTTTTCCATTTCTTTATTTATTTTAAATTAATTTGTATTATTATTTTAAATTTATTTTTTAATTAATTAATTAATTATTAAATGTTATGTATTTAAGACATCAATATTTCTTCATTTATCAAGTAATTTATTTATTCATTTTTTATTTTGTCCTGTTTCGTCCTCCATACTGTTCCTCACAGTGACATGCAGGCGAAGTGAAGCAACAGTCACTCTTGGTGCTGATGGTCAACAAGCGCTCCTCGTTTCTTTGAGCTACGTACAAAAGGCAGCCATTCTGCACCGACAACACAGAGCCCCATAGAAAAGCATGCAAGATCATCTTCATCACATGTGAGGATTTAATGCTTTTCTCTGTTTTATATCAACTAGTGCAGTGCCCGTTGAAAACATGTCTGTTCAGAACGGGCTGAATGCTCGGCCTGTGGCGTTGCTGCTTGCAGCTTTCTCGAGAACAGCTCATACAAACAACTTCACACTCGACAATGCGCTTCCTTGGGTCCTGAGCAGTACACCTGCCATGACATAGTTGCATCACACACCCAAGTTTCCCAACTACTAACAGTCAGAAACACCAGTGATAAACACTCTGGTTCACGAAGAAAAAAACAGCCAGGAGCAGACTTTACTTTTAGACAACTGCCTGGGGCCTCCAATTTCCAAGGAAATTCATTAGTTACATTCCACCACTGGAGAAGTGAATAAATGAACATGGTGCAGGATAAATATGTTAAAATGGTAAAACACTGATGCAACAACCACAATCTGGTGCAAAAGGCAACCTTGGACAAATAAATATGACCAACAAATGCTGAATATTTATAACACAAATTGATCCAGTATTTAAGAGTATAGTAGCAAAGTAACACGACCACACAGACTGAGGAATGTACCATGCCTTGTGCTGCCTTGAGGTCTCCAGTGCTAGCTTTAAATAGTGCTAACTGTGAGCTGGATTCACTTTATGTTTAGCAATAACTGCAATGTTTGGGACATAACCATACAACCATTTAACCAGCCAACTTGCAGTTTCATGCACGCATACATACACATGTCCACAGAGAAAAGACCCACTGACCTGTCAGTAGTCAGCTCAACACTGTGGATGATGACCTCTGTGACCTCTGTGAGATGTCTCCTTTCCAAATGAATCACCCGGAGCTTGTCAGGCTTGTGGTAACAGCTGGTTTATTCCACATCTGCATTCATGACAAAGGACACAGAGTAGAAAGGGTCATCTCTTTTGGACAAACAGCACATGTCTAGTAGTAAATCCTCTGTTGCTTTGACATTACAGTATGGTTCCATTTTTTTAAATTTATACTCTACACAATACATTGACACAATGGTCGTATAGTGGGTTTATATTAATGTAAATAAAATAAATGACACAAACAGAAACCGTCCCTCTCTTAAATTCCATACAGAACATATAATACAATATATTTATACAGCTTTCTCACATGGGACTGTTAACTTTTTTAGTATTTAACATTTTTAATAGCAATTATGTAACTCAAATACATTAAAAAACACAGACAGTAACGTTACACCATAGAAAATACCTAATCAGCGTGTTAAAATACTGCCACACTCTATAAAGCGACATACTATAACATAGTCAGTGGTAAAAGAAGTATCCACATCTCTTACTTGAGTAAAAGTAGCAACATCACAGTGTAGAGATATTGTTAAAAGTTGTACATTAGTAAAAGTACAAAAGTATTAACATCAAAATAGACCTAAAGTACCAAAAGTAGAAGTATTCATTCCCCTAAATGGTTCATTTTGAGAATGATGCATGTTATTGGATTATAATTATTGATGCATTATGTGTTCATCACTTTAATGTTGCAGCTGGTTAACATGAAGCTCATTTTAATTGCTTTATATACTGCTGGGTAGCTTGTGAATTTCACCGGGGCTCAATAAAGTCTTATCTTATTGTTACCTATAATAATACATCATAATTTATTTGTTAATTGTATTTTATACATGGTATAAGGTCAATTTAGAGAGGTTAAAAGTACAATATTTGCCTCTGACTTGTTGTATAATATTTTAGTAAATGTACTTGAACTGGTTGAATTAAAAACTAACCATGTACCTGTATTTTAATTGAATGCCAAACATTTAATCATACTGGATGTAATAAAAGAGTCTCACTGACGTGTTAGCAGAACATGTTTTCTCTTGTTCCTGTTGGCTGAAAAATTAAAAATGTTGTTAAACTGGTTTAGTATCAGTCGGCCTTATCAAATGTTCAGTCCTCACTGGAGGACGAAAGAAAAAACCTCTCCTTGTTTCTAGTTTATGGTGTTTTTATGAGCTGTAGAAGTCAAATTCTTTATTAAGTCGATAGGAAACAAAAAAAATGTTTAGACATGCTCCTGTTTGCCTACAGACAATGAATTTGTACTGTAGTGAATGAAGAGAGAAAAATGTACCTCTGAAAACATCCTGACACCATCTGCTGGTGACATAATGACATGGCAGCATTTCCTCCTACCCTGTGACAGAGGTGAGTGAAGATGAAAGTAGATTCTGACATTGTTGAGCAGAGCTGAGACGCCATCACAGGGTGTGAGATCTCTGCTGGAAAACACACGTTTGGATTATTTGAAGCAATCAAGAGACGGGACAGTAACTCGGTGAGTCTCGCTTTTGAAAGACAATTTAGATACCAGACAAATGGCTGAGAGAATCGCTCTTTTTGAAAGTTTCCTGAACTGCCATGAGTGTTCAGAGACTTTCAGAGATCCTGTGTCTCTGAGCTGCAACCACAGATTCTGTTCAAGCTGCCTGAAGAAAATCTGGGAACAAGCTGGAAACAAAAACTGTCCCATTTGTAAAAGAAAATCATCTAAAGATATTCCCATTGTGAACTTTGCACTGAAGGAACTGTCTGACTCGTTTGCTGAGAGACACAAAGCTGGATCATCTGAGACAGAAAAAGAAGAGAAGAAGGTGGAGGTGGTGTGTAGTAAACATCAAGAAGAGCTAACTGTTCTGTGAGGATGAAGAGAGAGCTGTGTGTCCTGTCTGTGAGTTTTCTCTCCACCAGAGTCACAAGGTGGTTCCTGTAGAACAAGCAGTCAGTGACCTGAAGGACCAGCTGAAATCTGACTTAAGTCTCTACAGGACAAGAGGGACAATATGAAGAAGTGGAGGAAAAATACAATGAAGTGATTCTACACTCCAAGAAGCAGCTGTTGTCCACAGAGAGGCAGATCAGAGCAGAGTTCAACAAGCTCCACCAGTTCCTGAAAGAGGAAGAGGAGTCCAGACTGGCAGCTCTGAGGGAGGAAGAGGAGGAGAATGGGAAGACTGTCAGCAGAGAGATGAAGATGATTCAGGAGCACATCTCCTCTCTGTCAGACAGTATCTCTGCTGCTGAAGAAGACCTGCAGAAACACAACGTGCCCTTCCTCAGCAGTTATAAAGCCACTCAGACCAGAGCCAGAGTCCAGTGCTCACTGTCAGATCCACAGCTGGTCTCAGGAGCGCTGATAGATGTGGCCAAACACCTGGGCAACCTGTCCTTCAGAGTCTGGGAGAAGTTGAAGGTCAAGGTACACTTCAGTCCTGTCATTCTGGACCCAAACACTGCAGACCCCATTCTCTATCTGTCTGATGATCTGACCAGTGTGAGATGTGGAGACACAGACCAGCAGCTTCCTGACAATCCAGAGAGAAACACTAACTATAACATTGTTCTGGGCTCTGAGGGCTTCAGCTCAGGGAAACACAGCTGGGAGGTGGAGGTGGGAGACCATCCTCACTGGCTTGTAGGTTTGAATAAAGAGTCAGCTGACAGGAAGGGAGAGCGAATTCATTCACCAGAAGATGGAATCTGGTGTTTAGCTCATTGCAGTGGAAAATACATGAATGGAGCTGGTGAGACAGTCGGAGTGAAGAAGAGTCTCCAGAGGATCAGAGTCCAGCTGGACTATGACAGGGGGGAGGTGTCCTTCTACGACCCTGAAGACATGACTCACATCTACACTCACAGAGACACTTTCACTGAGAAACTCTTCCCATATTTTGGAATTGGACCAGCTCGTGATGCTAAAACTGCTGATATCAAAATCTGTCAAACTGAGATTTCTCTGTGATGTTCAGGGAGGGTGGTGAGGTCGAAGTGATTTATTAGGATTTTTACAACAGAGGTTTTTTCTTGTCAGTTAGCTCTTTATGGGAGAGAATCGTGTAATTTTAAAGTACATGAAGAAAATATAGAGATCCAGATTAAAGAAAAAATCAGATTTGATCTCTTTAAGCAAATTACATGATGGAACACATTCCTTGGTTGTTGTAAAATATATTTCCAAAGCACAGAATGAGAAACTAAAGCATAAATGGAGGCAGAATAAGTTGTGTGAAGCATTCTCACCAAAATGGTGTTTGTGATGTAAATATGCTGCAAGAACTGGGACGAGTAGATTTACTGTCATAATTATATTTTTACGTTTATCTACAGATTTTTTTATTTTATTTTCCAAGGACATACAACCTTAAGTTTACACTAAAAAAAGCTATAATTTTAAATGACATAATCACAAAAAGCTTAATTTTACCTTGTTTATTTTTACATTTCACAATTGCTTCATTGTGTTTCATAGTAACTGGTGACTTTCATAGATAAACGCTTCAGTTCCTTCACTTGTTTTATGTGCAAACAAATCAGTTTAGCAGTGATGATGCAGAATTACATTCTATTCATTTATATCATTTTGAACAAATATTTTCAGAGTCAACATACCAAATAATACAGTTGATAGTGTTGATTTATGGGTATAATTTTCATTCTGTTTAGTTCCACAAGGTAGAGACAAAGTACACTTTTCTTTTACAGGCTGGCGAGGATTTTGATCATTTTATTTCCACTTTGTCACATTTTGTACATGGATATTATTGTTTCCTAAACAGTTTTGTAATTGTTCATGTAATTATCTCAGAAATCAGATACACAAATAGAATTATTCAGCACTAAAGAGGCTGCCTGTTATTTGTGTTACTGTAGCATCTTCATTTAAATTCAGATGTTGTGGATACAGATTGCTAATAAATAAAATACTTTATCGTTATTTCCATGTTTCTTTTACATTCTTCCTTCTGTGCTTTTCTCATTCTTTCATTTTCTGTTGGTGTTAACCAAAAGAAAAACTCCACTCAGCTGTTTAGTGACATGTAGAAGTACATACAGGTGGTGAGGGACACTGTGTGCACCAACACTGGTGAGCTGCAGTTAGATATTCCTGTCCTCTGTTAGAAGGTGCAGGTGACTGACTATGATGAAGAAACAAATGACTATCCACAGTCTTTTCCAACAAAACTCTCCAGGACTTAAATCCACTTTCAGCAGAACATGTGTAATGTTATCTGTAAATACACTAAAAATAATAATCAATATATGTAATAAGGAATATTAAAGCTGTAAGGTTTTCTCTCCACATCAACATACTGTAGAATGAGTAGAGTGGAGCAGTGGTGGAAGAAGTATTCAGATCCTTTACTTAAGTAAAAGTAATACAACACTGTGAAAATACTCCACTACAAGTTAAAGTCCTGCATTCAGAACCGTACTTAGGTAAAAGTATGTATCAGCAAAATGCATTTCAAGTAAAAGTACTCATTGTGCAGTAAAATGTTCCCGTCAGTGTTTTACTATTATATCTGATGTTTCTGTTAATATTCCTGTACATTAATGTGTATGCTGCATTTTACTGCTGTAGATGTTTAAGACTGTGTTGATTTTAACTCCTTTATATACTGGTGGGTAGTTTAATCTACAGCAATGCATCATATTCTATAAGATCATCATATGTTTGTTTGTAGCGTCGCTGTCCTAAAAAGTCAACTTTTCATGGTGTCAGAAAAACAGCCCAGTTTTCAGCGTTGTGACGATGCATTTACCAGCTGATCCTAGAGGCTTTTTAAATAGTCTATTTAGCTTAAGAAGAACTGTAGGAGAATGTCTCAACCCATAAAGGAACACTTCATCCTTCAGTTTATTACAAACATTCAAAACCAACACATCTGGAGACAGTACATGGTTTCAGGAAGACAAAATGTAATCTGAAAAGTAACTAAAGCTGTCAGACAAATGTAGTGGAGGAAATAGTGCAATATTTCTCTCTGAGATGTAGTGGACTAGAAGTATAAAGTTGCATGAAATGGAAGTACTCAAGTAAAGAACAAGTACAACAAGAACAAGTTTGTACTTAAGTACAGTTATTGAGTAAATGCACCACTGGAGTGATGAATAAATATACATGGTGCAGGATACATATGCGAGAATGGTAAAACACTGATGCAACAATCACAATCTGGTGCAAAAGTGCTGAATATTTATAACACAAATTGGTCCAGTATTTAAGAGTATAGTAGCAAAGTAACACGACCACACAGACTGAGGAATGTACCATGCCTTGTGCTGCCTTGAGGTCTCCAGTGCTAGCTTTAAATAGTGCTAACTGTGAGCTGGATTCACTTTATGTTTAGCAATAACTGCAATGTTTGAGACATAACCATACAACCATTTAACCAGCCAACTTACAGTTTCATGCACGCATACATACACATGTCCACAAGAAAAGACCTCCTCCTCCTCAAGCTAGTATGAAATGGTTGATACCAATGGATTCCTTGTGTTTTTATAGTTTCATATAACAGTATCTTCACTCTAGCTTTAAAACTGATACCATACAACTTAAAAATCACAAGTTGCGTTAATGCGTTAAAGAAATTAGTGGAGTTAAAACAAATTTGTGTTAATACGTTATTATTGTGTTAACTTTGACAGATATACGTAAATCAAGATATAAAATGACTAATCCAAAGCTAGAAGAGTTGAATCATATCGCCCACCTTGAACATACAGTGTGTATATTCCTCACACTACATATGTTTCTCCTAATATCTCTGCTTCCATGTGTCGCTCCAGGTTTTGTCCAAAGCGGTTGGACGTGCCACTACTCCATCCTGTTCCGGATGCTGATGCAGGTGATCATGTGGATGTTTTTTGTGCCGTGTGAGATTGGAGCTCAGACTGTCGTCTACTGTGCTGTGTCAGATGAAGCTGCCAAACACAGCGGAGGTTACTTCGTCGACTGCCGACCAGCTACTCTGCGTCCTTTCGCAAGAGACGCTGGTGTGGCAAAGAAACTGTGGGAGGCCAGTGAGAGACTGGTGAAACTGGCCTGATGGTGGAGCTGATTCTTAGACAGTTATTTATGGTTATGTACGTTTTTTTATGTTTATGTTTTTCATTCATATTTTTGCTGCGTACCATGCATGAGTACATTTTTATTTAATAAAAATATGATTTCATGATTTAACACTTTGGTTGAATAACACATGATTTGACATGTGGTTATTTCTTAAAACATGTTAAACATAAAATATTAAATGTTTTGTGTTTTAACTAGGTGTTTCTGGAGTCAAACATTTGTTTACAATGTCAACGCATTTTATTATGTAAGTTTTGTATTTCACTTAAAAATAAATATTTTTTAAACAGGTAACAATGCTAAGAACATTATGTGGAAAGCTTCAGTAAAATATGTTAATTAATCAAATAGCACCATCTGCTGGTTAAAAAATTAAATGTCAGTTATTTACTTAAAAGAATGGAAACTGAAACTTAAAGCTGATTTCAACATTGCTGAGACGCCATTACAGGGTGAAGGATCTCTACTATAAACACAGATCAGAAGGATTGTAACCTGTAATTCAAAGGGAACAGATTTGGTGAGTCTTGCTGTTAATCGGACGATTCACAAATCAGAGGAAATGGCTGAGAAAATTGCTCTTCTTGAACGTTTCCTGAACTGCCACGTGTGTTCAGAGACTTTCAGAGATCCTGTGTCTCTGAGCTGCAGCCACAGCTTCTGTTCAAGATGCCTGAAGAAATTCTGGGAACAAGCTGGAAACAAAAATGTCCCATTTGTAAAAGAAAATCATCTAAAGATCATATGTCAGTGAACTTTGCACTGAAGGACTGGCTGACTCGTTTGCTGGGAGACAGAAAGCTGGATCATCTGAGACAGAAAAAGAAGAGAAGAAAGAGGAGGTGGTGTGTGATAAACATCCAGAAGAGCCTAAACTGTTCTGTGAGGATGAAGAGAGAGCTGTGTGTCCTGTCTGTGAGTTTTCTCTCCACCAGAGTCACAAGGTGGTTCCTGTAGAACAAGCAGTCAGTGACCTGAAGGACCAGCTGAAATCTGACTTAGAGTCTCTACAGGACAAGAGGGACAAACACAAAAAGTAGAGAAAACATATGATGAAATAGTAAAACACTCCAAGAAGCAGCTGTTGTCCACAGAGAGGCAGATCAGAGCAGAGTTCAACAAGCTCCGCCAGTTCCTGAAAGAGGAAGAGGAGTCCAGACTGGCAGCTCTGAGGGAGGAAAGGAGCAGAAGGGGAAGACTATCAGCAGAGAGATGAAGATGATTCAGGAGCACATCTCCTCTCTGTCAGACAGTATCTCTGCTGTTGAAGAAGACCTGCAGAAACACAACGTGCCCTTCCTCAGCAGTTATAAAGCCACTCAGACCAGAGCCAGAGTCCAGTGCTCACTGTCAGATCCACAGCTGGTCTCAGGAGCGCTGATAGATGTGGCCAAACACCTGGGCAACCTGTCCTTCAGAGTCTGGGAGAAGATGAAGGACAAGGTCCACTTCAGTCCTGTCATTCTGGACCCAAACACTGCAGCCTCGAGGCTCTATCTGTCTGATGATCTGACCAGTGTGAGACGTGGAGACACAAACCAGCAGCTTCCTGACAATCCAGAGAGATTCACTAATTATGCCAATGTTCTGGGCTCTGAGGGCTTCAGCTCAGGGAAACACAGCTGGGAGGTGGAGGTGGGAGACCATCCTAACTGGCTTGTAGGTTTGGCTAAAGAGTCAGCTGAGAGGAAGGGAGAGGCAGGAGCTTCACCAAAATATGGAATCTGGTGTTTATTTCATCACTGTGGAAAATACACTGATGTTGTTGGTAAGACAGTCAGAGTGAAGAAGAGTCTCCAGAGGATCAGAGTCCAGCTGGACTATGACAGGGGGGAGGTGTCCTTCTACGACCTTGAAGACATGACTACATCTCCACTCACAGAGACACTTTCACTGAGAAACTCTTCCCGTGGTTCAATATTGGATCAGCTGGTGATGCTAAAACTGCTGATATCAAAATCTGTTAAACTGAGATTCTCTGTGATGTTCAGGGAGGGTGGTGAGGTCGACGTGATTTATTGGGATTTGTATAACGGAGGTGTTTTCTTGTCAGTTACAGATAATTCCAGTTAGTTCTTTATAGGAGAGAATCTGTCATTTGAAAGTACATGAAGAAGATGTAGAGATCCAGATGAGAGAAAACACAAGATTTGATCTCTTTCAGCAAATAACATGATGTGTTTGTGTCGTAGAACTGGGACGAGTAGATTTCATGTGATCATTTTATTTTTACTTTTATCTACAGATTTATTTTTATTTTCAAGTATTAACAAACTTCAGTTTGCATATTTTTTTAAATAGTCTTTAATTTTAAATCATATACCACAGAAAGCCTCACCTTACCTTGTTTATTTTTGACATTTCAGAATTACTTTTCATCTTTTAATTATCCAGGTTGTGAAAGTAATTCAGTAAATAACTTTCTGAAAATGCATTTATATGATTACATTCAGATTTCTAAATGCTTTATAAAAATCAACATCATGTTTTACTTTGCAGAATGGACTAATGTTGATAATAATAATTCATCTGTTATTTGTTTACCATGTGTGACTGCTGACTGTCAGACATATTTTATATATTATCTCTATTTTATCCAAAAAACTCAATTTATTCCTTATTTGTGTTTCTTTGACTGTAGAAAATTCTGCAGAAATTGCTTGATAATATTTATATTACTCTTCAATGTTTAAACCAAATTAGAGAAGCCCAAAATTGCAATAAAATTGAAAATATTGACTTAAGATTGTGTGGATTAAGGCTGCAACTAAAGACTGTTTCTATTATCAATGAATCTGTTGATTGAAATATCAGAAAACTGAAAAATGCCAAATAAAAACAACAAATTCTCAAATTGGAGCAAATGTTTGGAATTGTTTCTTGATAAATAATTTCTCATTTCCAATAATACATATTAAATGTTGACTGCAAAGCCCTGACCTTGAATTTAATTGTGGATGTTGAATTTTGAGGATTTTTGACCAAGTTATTGTATGATTTATTATTTAATAAAAAACAACAATTAAATAAATTTATATCTATGTATTTATGGTCACATTTTTTTTACAAAGTTAGGAAAGCAAAGTTTAAGTCAAGTCTAATGTTGCTTTTCACATAAAAGAATGATCCCAGTCACTTCCACACAGTGAGGCATACAGCTTATTGATTACTCACTGGTATCAGATCGGTACTCGGTATCGGCTGATACCCAAAGCCCAGGTATCGCTATTGGTATCGGGACTGAAAAAGTCGGATCGGTGCATCCCTAAAAACCATTACCGAGTTAATTTCTGTCCCGAGTTTCTTCTATCAATATAAAATCAAAGCTGTGCTGCAACACAGAAACTGATTCACTTTTCTATTTAAATGATCATTTTATTGATAACACCTTAACACATTTTCTTGAAGTTATAGAAACACGTGTAGCATGTAAGAGAACAGAGCAATAATCCGAAGAATCAGAGAACTAGAGGATTAATATCATTATAGAGAAGAAACCCAAAGTGACAGAAAGAGACAAAGGGAAACTAGAAAGAGCCGACTGCAGAGAAATGATGAATAAGGTTGGAAACAGAGGGAATGGGAGAAAGAGTGAAAGACGAAGAGAAGCCAACTCAGTGTTGTCAGTGCAACTTAGTCACTGGCTGGAGAAAGAAGATGGCAGAGGTTCAGAGTGAACACAGTGGCTCCAGTTTATCTCAGAGATGCTTCATCTGACTAAACAGCTGACAGGAAGGCAGCAGAGCTCGCACTGACCTCAAGAGACCAGAGAAGGACCGGTATTGTAGTTTATATGTAGAGCTGCACAATGAATCATTTTCTGTCATGATGTCAGTTTTGATCTTTCATACAGAATCAGGGTTTATTAGCGCTATTGGTGCATTTCATTTAGTTAAGAAAGTAAAAAGCATCTGGAAACAGTTGCTGATATAAGATGAATAAAGGAGAATGATTTTGTTCCTCAAAATCTCTGAGGAAAAACAATCATGTAACAACATCATGATGTCAAACTGTAATCATTTTGGTCATAACTGTGATCAATAATTATAATGGGAGTTTTTCTTATTCTACAGTGATAAACTGCTGTTGTCTCTGACTGCATTGTCTGATAGATTTAGAGACACTAAAGTCAACTTATTGTGCAGCTACATTAGAAGCATCAATGTGGCCTCCATCTGAGTGTGTTGATGCTTTACTTTGTGTGACTGCGCCCCCTGCTGGAGCTCATTCACTCTCTGAACTGCCTCTCATCTGTCAGTTGGACTCAAAGTGCTGTGTTATGGAGGTACGAACCTGCCAAGATAAAAAAAACGAATAAATAAATGACTAGATAAATACATAAGTATGCCATTAAATGTACCAAAAATATAAAAAAATAGATTTAGGCATTAATTGATTGATAAAATGTGACATAAGATATTTTCTTCCTCATTTATTTAAATTGTATTAATTCCCATATATACTCTTTAATTTATTTTTTATCAACTTTTCCATTTCTTTATTTATTTTAAATTTATTTTTGTTATTATTTTTAATTTATTTTTAATTAATTAATTAATTATTAAATTGAATGTATTTAAGACATCAATATTTCTTTATTTATCAAGTAATTTATTTATTCATTTTTAATTTTGGCCAGTTTCCTCCTCCATATTTTTCCTCAAAGTGACATGCAGGCGAAGTGAAGCAACAGTCACTCTTGGTGCTGATGGTCAACAAGCGCTCCTCATGTTCTCTGAGCTATGTACAAAAGGCAGCCATTCTGCACTGACAACACAGAGCCCCGTAGAAAAGCATGCGAGATCATCTTCATCACATGTGAGGATTTAATGCTTTTCTCTGTTTTATATCAACTAGTGCCGTGCCCGTTGAAAACATGTCTGTTCAGAACGGGCTGAATGCTCGGCCTGTGGCGTTGCTGCTTGCAGCTTTCTCGAGAACAGCTCATACAAACAACTTCACACTCGACTTTGCGCTTCCTTGTGTCCTGAGCAGTACACCTGCCATGACATACACTGTGTGCACAATTATTAGGCAAGTGAGTATTTTGACCCTATCATAATTTGTATGCATATTTTCCAACTCCAAGCTGTATAAACTTGAATGCTTATTGGATTTACGCTTATCAGGTGATGTGTATTTGTGTAATGAGGGAGGGTGTGGCCTAAGGAGATCAATACCCTATATCAAGGTGTGCATAATTATTTGGCAGCTTCTTTTCCTCAGCTAAAATGGGCCAAAAAAAAGATATAACTGACTCTGAAAGTCAAAAATTGTAAAAAGTCTTTCAGAGGGATGCAGCACTCTTGAAATTGCTAAGATATTGGGGCGTGATCACAGAACCATTAAACGTTTTGTTGCAAATAGTCAACAGGGTCGCAAGAAAAGTGTTGAGAAAAAAAGACGCAAATTAACTGCCAAAGATTTGAGAAGAATCAAACATGAAGATACCAGGAACCCATTATCCTCCAGTGCTGTCATATTCCAGAACTGCAACCTACCTGGAGAGCCCAGAAGTACAAGGTGTTCAGTGCTCAGAGATATGGCCACGGTAAGGAAGACTGAAACCCGACCACCACTGAACAAGACACATAAGTTGAAACGTCAAGACTGGGCCAAGAAATATCTGAAGACAGATTTTTCAAAGGTTGTATGGACTGATGAGATGAGAGTGACTCTTGACGGACCAGATGGATGGGCCCGTGGATGGGCCCGTAGCTGGATCAGTAACGGGCACAGAGCTCCACTTCGACTCAGACGCCAGCAAAGTGGAGGTGAGGTACTAGTATGGGCTGGTATTATTAAAGATGAGCTAGTTGGACCTTTTCGGGTTGAAGATGGACTCAAAATCAACTCCCAAACCTACTGCCAGTCTTTAGAAGACACTTTCTTCAAGCAGTTGTACAGGACAAAGTCTGCATCTTTCAAGAAGACCATGATTTTTATGCAGGACAATGCTCCATCGCATGCATCGAAGTACTCCACTGCGTGGCTAGCCAGTAAAGGCCTTAATGATGAAAGAATAATGACATGGCCCCCTTCCTCACCTGACCTAAACCCTATTGAGAACTTGTGGGCCCTTCTTAAATGGGAGATTTACGGTGAAGGAAAACAGTACACCTCTCTGAACAGTGTCTGGGAGGCTGTGGTTGCTGCTGCATAAAAGTTGATCGTCAACAGATTAGGGAACTGACAGACTCCATGAATGGAAGGCTTATGACTGTTATTCAAAAGAAGGGGGTCTATATTGGTCACAGGTATTTTTTTTGAAATGTCAGAAATGTTTATTTGTAAATTTTGAGTTGTTTGTTTATTATTCTCACTTTAACTGATGAAAATAAACAAGTGAGATGGGAAAATGTTCGTTTTTCATTTAGTTGCATAATAATTCTGCACACTAATAGTTGCCCAATAATTGTGCACACATAGATATTCTCCTAAGAAAGCCAAAACCTCACTTTTACTTTCTTAAATATTCAGGTTTGAGGTTTATTAACATTTTGGATTGACTGAGAGCACTGTAGTTGTTCAATAATAAAGATAGTCCTCAAAATACAACTTGCCTAATAATTGTGCACACAGTGTAGTTGCATCACACACCCAAGTTTACCAACTACTAACAGTCAGAAACACCAGTGATAAACACTCTGGTTCACGAAGAAAAAACAGCCAGGAGCAGACTTTTCTTTTAGACAACTGCCTGGGGCCTCCAATTTCCAAGGAAATTCACTTAGTTACATTCCACCACTGGAGAAGTGAATAAATGAACATGGTGCAGGATAAATATGTGAACATGGTAAAACACTGATGCAACAATCACAATCTGGTGCAAAAGGCAACCTTGGACAAATAAATATGACCAACAAATGCTGAATATTTATAACACAAATTCATCCAGTGTTTAAGAGTATAGTAGCAAAGTAACACGACCACACAGACTGAGGAATGTACCATGCCTTGTGCTGCCTTGAGGTCTCCAGTGCTAGCTTTAAATAGTACTAACTCTATACTAACTGATTCACTTTATGTTTAGCAATAACTGCAATGTTTGGGACATAACCATACAACCATTTAACCAGCCAACTTACAGTTTCATGCACGCATACATACACATGTCCACAAAGAAAAGACCCTCCTCCGTGACAAGCTAGTATGAAATGGTTGTTACCAATGGATTCCTTGTGTTTTTATAGTTTCATATGATACCAGTATCTTCACTCTAGCTTTAAAACTGAGACAGTTTTGTCCAAAGCGGTTGGACGTGCCACTACTCCATCCTGTTCCGGATGCTGATGCAGGTGATCATGTGGATGTTTTTTGTGCCGTGTGAGATTGGAGCTCAGACTGTCGTCTACTGTGCTGTGTCAGATGAAGCTGCCAAACACAGCGGAGGTTACTTCATCGACTGCCGACCAGCTACTCTGCGTCCTTTCGCAAGAGACGCTGGTGTGGCAAAGAAACTGTGGGAGGCCAGTGAGAGACTGGTGAAACTGGCCTGATGGTGGAGCTGATTCTTAGAGAGTTATTTATGGTTATGTTCGTTTCTTTTATGTTTATGTTTTTCATTCATATTTTTGCTGCGTGTCATGCATGAGTACATTTTTATTTAATAAAAATATGATTTCATGATTTAACACTTTGCTTTAATAACACATGATTTGACATGGTGGTTATTTCTTAAAACATGTTAAACATAAAATATTACATTTGTGTTTTAACTAGGTGTTTCTGGAGTCAAACATTTGTTTACAATGTCAACGCATTTTATTATGTATGTTTAGTTTTTGACTTAAAAATAAATATTTTTTTAAACAGGTAACAATGCTAAGGCACATTATGTGGAAAGTTTCTGTAAAATATGTTAATTAATCAAATAGCACCATCTGCTGGTTAGAAAATTAAATGTCAGTTATTTACTTAAAAGAATGGAAACTGGCACCTAAAGCTGATTTCAACATTGCTGAGACGCCATTACAGGGTGAAGGATCTCCACTATAAACACAGATCAGAAGGATTGTCATTTCGAATTCAAAGGGACACAGATTTGGTGAGCCTTGCTGTTAATCGGACGATTCACAAATCAGAGGAAATGGCTGAGAAAATTGCTCTTTTTGAAAGTTTCCTGAACTGCCACGTGTGTTCAGAGACTTTCAGAGATCCTGTGTCTCTGAGCTGCAGCCACAGCTTCTGTTCAAGCTGCCTGAAGAAATTCTGGGAACAAGCTGAAAACAAAAACTGTCCCATTTGTAAAACAAAGTCCTCAACGGATGAACCAGCAGTGAACTTTGCTCTGAAGGAACTGGCTGATTCGTTTGCTGAGAGACAGAAAGCTGGATCATCTGAGCCAGAAAAAAAAGAAGAAGGTGGAGGAGGTGTGTGATAAACATCAAGAAGAGCCTAAACTGTTCTGTAAGGATGAAGAGAGAGCTGTGTGTCCTGTCTGTGAGTTTTCTCTCCACCAGAGTCACAAGGTGGTTCCTGTAGAACAAGCAGTCAGTGACCTGAAGGACCAGCTGAAATCTGACTTAGAGTCTCTACAGGACAAGAGGGACAAACACAAACAAGTAGAGAAAACATACGATGAAATGGATAAACACTCCAAGAAGCAGCTGTTGTCCACAGAGAGGCAGATCAGAGCAGAGTTCAACAAGCTCCACCAGTTCCTGAAAGAGGAAGAGGAGTCCAGACTGGCAGCTCTGAGGGAGGAAAAGGAGCAGAAGGGGAAGACTATCAGCAGAGAGATGAAGATGATTCAGGAGCACATCTCCTCTCTGTCAGACAGTATCTCTGCTGTTGAAGAAGACCTGCAGAAACACAACGTGCCCTTCCTCAGCAGTTATAAAGCCACTCAGACCAGAGCCAGAGTCCAGTGCTCACTGTCAGATCCACAGCTGGTCTCAGGAGCGCTGATAGATGTGGCCAAACACCTGGGCAACCTGTCCTTCAGAGTCTGGGAGAAGATGAAGGACAAGGTCCACTTCAGTCCTGTCATTCTGGACCCAAACACTGCAAGCCCCTATCTCTATCTGTCTGATGATCTGACCAGTGTGAGACGTGGAGACACACACCAGCAACTTCCTGACAATCCAGAGAGAAACACTAAGTATCCCACTGTTCTGGGCTCTGAGGGCTTCAGCTCAGGGAAACACAGCTGGGAGGTGGAGGTGGGAGACCATCCTCACTGGCTTGTAGGTTTGGCTAAAGAGTCATCTGACAGGAAGGAGAACAGATATGCCTCACCAGAATATGGAATCTGGTGTTTAGTTCATGAAAGTGGAAAATACACTAATGGAGCTGGTGAGACAGTCAGAGTGAAGAAGAGTCTCCGTAGGATCAGAGTCCAGCTGGACTATGACAGGGGGGAGGTGTCCTTCTACAACCCTAAAGACATCACTCACATCTCCACTCTCAGAGACACTTTCACTGAGAAACTCTTCCCATATTTCAGTATTGGATCAGCTGGTGATGCTAAAACTGTTGATGTCAAAATCTGTCAAACTGAGATTTCTCTGAGATGTTCAGGGAGGGTGGTGAGGTCGAAGTGATTTATAAGGATTTTTATAACGGAGGTGTTTTCTTGTCAGTTAGTTCGTTTGGGAGAGAATCGTGTAATTTCAAAGTACATGAAGAAAATATAGAGATTAAGGTTAAAGAAATAATCTGATTTGATCTCTTTAAACAAATTACATGATGGAACACATTCCTTGTTTATTGTAAAATATATTCCAAATCACAGAATGAGAAACTAAAGCATAAATGGAGGCAGAATAAGTTGTGTGAAGCATTCTCACCAAAATGGTGTTTGTGATGTAAATATGCTGCAAGAACTGGGACGAGTAGATTTACTGTCATAATTATATTTCTATGTTTATCTACAGATTTTTTTTTATTTTCCAAGGACCTACAACCTTAAGTTTACTCTAAATAAAAGCTATAATTTTAAATTACATAATCACAAAAAGCCTAATTTTACCTTGTTTATTTTTTACATTTCACAATTGTTTCATTGTGTTTCATAGTAACTGGTGACTTTCATAGATAAACGCTTCAGTTCCTTCACTTGTTTTATGTGCAAACAAATCAGTATATCAGTGATGATGCAGAATTACATTCTATTCATTTATATCATTTTGAACAAATATTTTCAGAGTCAACATACCAAATAATACAGTTGATAGTGTTGATTTATGGGTATAATTTTCATTCTGTTTAGTTCCACAAGGTGGAGACAAAGTACACTTTTTCTTTTTAGAGGCTGGCGAGGATTTTGATCATTTTATTTCCACTTTGTCACATTTGTTTACATGGATATGATTGTTTCCTGCACAGTTTCATCAAAACCTGACCTTTCTTAAGGGTCTTGTAGAAAATGTCTTTATTACTTATCCTTCAAAATATTTCTAACTATCCCTCTGGGTATCTGGGAGACAATCATAAGTGACTGTGCCTCTTGATATGTTGCTTCATTCAGTAATTGTTCATGTAATTATCTCAGAAATCAGATACACAAATATAATTATTCAGCTCTAAAGAGGCTGCCTGTTATGTTGTGTTACTGTAGCATCTTCATTTAAATTCAGATGTTGAGGATACAGATTGCTAATAAATAAAATACTTTATCATTATTTCCATGTTTCTTTTACATTCTTCTTTTGTGCTTTTCTAATTTTTTATTTTCTGTGGTGTTAACCAAAAGAAAAACTCCACTCAGCTGTTTAGTGACATGTAGAAGTACATACAGGTGGTGAGGGACACTGTGTGCACCAACACTGGTGTGCTGCAGTTAGATATTCCTGTCCTCTGTTAGAAGGTGCAGGTGACTGACTATGATGAAGAAACAAATGACTATCCAGTCTTTTCCAACAAAACTGTCCAGGAGTTAAATCCACTTTCAGCAGAACATGTGTAATGTTATCTGTAAATACACTAAAAATAATAATCAATATATGTAATAAGGAATATTAAAGCTGTAAGGTTTTCTCTCCACATCAACATACTGTAGAATGAGTAGAGTGGAGCAGTGGTGGAAGAAGTATTCAGAGCCTTTACTTAAGTAAAAGTACAAATACAACACTGTGAAAATACTCCACTACAAGTTAAAGTCCTGCATTCAGAACCTTACTTAGGTAAAAGTATGTATCAGCAAAATGTATTTCAAGTAAAAGTACTCATTGTGCAGTAAAATGTTCCCGTCAGTGTTTTACTATTATATCTGATGTTTCTGGATTAATATTCCTGCTACATTAATGTATATGCTGCATTTTACTGCTGTAGATGTTTAAGACTGTGTTGATTTTAACTCCTTTATATACTGGTGGGTAGTTTAATCTACAGCAATGCATCATATTCTATAAGATCGTCATATGTTTGTTTGTAGCGTCGCTGTCCTAAAAAGTCAACTTTTCATGGTGTCAGAAAAACAGCCCAGTCTTCAGCGTTGTGACGATGCATTTTCCAGCTGATCCAAGAGGCTTTTTAAATAGTCTATTTAGCTTAAGAAGAACTGTAGGAGAATTGTCTCAACCCATAAAGGAACACTTCATCCTTCAGTTCATCACAAACATTAAAAACCAACACTCTGGAGATACAGTACATGGTTTTCAGGAAGAAAAACTGTAATCTGAAAAGTAACTAAAGCTGTCAGACAAATGTAGTGGAGGAAATAGTGCAATATTTCTCTCTGAGCTGTAGTGGACTAGAAGTATAAAGTTGCATGAAATGGAAGTACTCAAGTAAAGAACAAGTACAACAAGAACAAGTTTGTTCTTAAGTACAGTTATTGAGTAAATGCACCACTGGAGTGATGAATAAATATACATGGTGCAGGATACATATGCGAGAATGGTAAAACACTGATGCAACAATCACAATCTGGTGCAAAAGTGCTGAATATTTATAACACAAATTGATCCAGTATTTAAGAGTATAGTAGCAAAGTAACACGACCACACAGACTGAGGAATGTACCATGCCTTGTGCTGCCTTGAGGTCTCCAGTGTTAGCTTTAAATAGTGCTAACTGTGAGCTGGATTCACTTTATGTTTAGCAATAACTGCAATGTTTGGGACATAACCATACAACCCTTTAACCAGCCAACTTACAGTTTCATGCACGCATACATACACATGTCCTCAGAGAAAAGACCCTCCTTCGCGACAAGCTAGTATGAAAGGTTGATACCAATGGATTCCTTGTGTTTTTATAGTTTCATATGATAACAGTATCTTCAGTCTAGCTTTAAAACTGAGTCCATACAACTAAAAAATCACAAGTTGCGTTAATGCGTTAAAGAAATTAGTGGAGTTAAAACAAATTTGCGTTAATACGTTATTATTGTGTTAACTTTGACAGATATACGTAAATCAAGATATAAAATGACTAATCCAAAGCTAGTAGAGTTGAATCATTTCGCCCACCTTGAACATACAGTGTGTATATTCCTCACACTACATATATCTCTCCTAATATCTCTGCTTCCATGTGTCGCTCCAGGTTTTGTCCAAAGCGGTTGGACGTGCCACTACTCCATCCTGTTCCGGATGCTGATGCAGGTGATCATGTGGATGTTTTTTGTGCCGTGTGAGATTGGAGCTCAGACTGTCGTCTACTGTGCTGTGTCAGATGAAGCTGCCAAACACAGCGGAGGTTACTTCGTCGACTGCCGACCAGCTACTCTGCGTCCTTTCGCAAGAGACGCTGGTGTGGCAAAGAAACTGTGGGAGGCCAGTGAGAGACTGGTGAAACTGGCCTGATGGTGGAGCTGATTCTTAGAGAGTTATTTATGGTTATGTACGTTTTTTTATTGTTTATGTTTTCATTCATATTTTTGCTGCGTGTCATGCATGAGTATATTTTTATTTAATAAAAATATGATTTCATGATTTAACACTTTGGTTGAATAACACATGATTTGACATGGTGGTTATTTCTTAAAACATGTTAAACATAAAGTATTAAATGTTTTGTGTTTTAACTAGGTGTTTCTGGAGTCAAACATTTCTTTACAATGTCAACGCATTTTATTATGTATGTTTTGTTTTTCACTTAAAAATAAATATTTTTTTAAACAGGTAACAATGCTAAGGCACATTATGTGGAAAGTTTCTGTAAAATATGTTAATTAATCAAATAGCACCATCTGCTGGTTAGAAAATTAAATGTCAGTTATTTATTTAAAAGAATGGAAACTGAAACTTAAAGCTGATTTCAACATTGCTGAGACGCCATTACAGGGTGAAGGATCTCCACTATAAACACAGATCAGAAGGATTGTAACCTGTAATTCAAAGGGAAACAGATTTGGTGAGTCTTGCTGTTAATCGGACGATTCACATATCAGAGGAAATGGCTGAGAAAAATGTTCTTTTTGAAAGTTTCCTGAACTGCCATGTGTGTCAGAGACTTTCAGAGATCCTGTGTCTCTGAGCTGCAGCCACAGCTTCTGTTCAAGCTGCCTGAAGAAATTCTGGGAACAAGCTGGAAACAAAACTGTCCCATTTGTAAAACAAAGTCCTCAACAGATGAACCAGCAGTGAACTTTGCTCTAAAAGAACTGTCTGACTCGTTTGCTGAGAGACAGAAAGCTGGATCATCTGAGACAGAAAAAGAAGAGAAGAAAGAGGAGGTGGTGTGATAAACATCCAGAAGTCCCATATTGGTTCTGTGAGGATGAAGATAAAGCTGTGTGTCCTGTCTGTGAGTTTTCTCTCCACCAGAGTCACAAGGTGGTTCCTGTAGAACAAGCAGTCAGTGACCTGAAGGACCAGCTGACATCTGACTTAGAGTCTCTACAGGAGAAGAGGGACACATACGAAGAAGTTGAGGAAACATACGATGAAATGGTGAAACACTCCAAGAAGCAGCTGTTGTCCACAGAGAGGCAGATCAGAGCAGAGTTCAACAAGCTCCACCAGTTCCTGAAAGAGGAAGAGGAGTCCAGACTGGCAGCTCTGAGGGAGGAAGAGGAGCAGAAGGGGAAGACTATCAGCAGAGAGATGAAGATGATTCAGGAGCACATCTCCTCTCTGTCAGACAGTATCTCTGCTGTTGAAGAAGACCTGCAGAAACACAACGTGCCCTTCCTCAGCAGTTATAAAGCCACTCAGACCAGAGCCAGAGTCCAGTGCTCACTGTCAGATCCACAGCTGGTCTCAGGAGCGCTGATAGATGTGGCCAAACACCTGGGCAACCTGTCCTTCAGAGTCTGGGAGAAGATGAAGGACAAGGTCCACTTCAGTCCTGTCATTCTGGACCCAAACACTGCAAACCCCAGGCTCTATCTGTCTGATGATTTGACCAGTGTGAGACGTGGAGACACAAACCAGCAGCTTCCTGACAATCCAGAGAGATTCACTAAGTATCACACTGTTCTAGGCTCTGAGGGCTTCAGCTCAGGGAAACACAGCTGGGAGGTGGAGGTGGGAGACCATCCTGAATGGAATGTAGGTTTGGCTAAAGAGTCAGTTGACAGGAAGGGAGAGAGAAATGCCACACCAAAATATGGAATCTGGTTTAGTTTAGTTCATCGCAGTGGAAAATACACTGATGTTGGTGGTAAGACAGTCAGAGTGAAGAAGAGTCTCCAGAGGATCAGAGTCCAGCTGGACTATGACAGGGGGGAGGTGTCCTTCTACTACTCTGAAGACATGACTCACATCTCCACTCACGAGACACTTTCACTGAGAAACTCTTCCCATATTTTAATATTGGAAAGGCTGGTGATGCTAAAACTGCTGATATCAAAATCTGTCAAACTGAGATTTCTCTGAGATGTTCAGGGAGGGTGGTGAGGTCTAAATGATTTATTAGGATTTTTATAACGGAGGTGTTTTCTTGTCAGTTAGTTCTTTATGGGAGAGAATCTGTAATTTCAAAGTACATGAAGAAAATATAGAGATTAAGGTTAAAAAAAAATCTGTTTTGATCTCTTTAAGCAAATTACATGATGGAACACATTCCTTGGTTGTTGTAAAATATATTTCCAAAGCACAGAATGAGAAACTAAAGCATAAATGGAGGCAGAATAATTGTGTGAAGCATTCTCACCAAAATGGTGTTTGTGATGTAAATATGCTGCAAGAACTGGGACGAGTAGATTTACTGTCATAATTATATTTCTACGTTTATCTACAGATTTTTTATTTTATTTTCCAAGGACCTACAACCTTAAGTTTACACTAAAAAAGCTATAATTTTAAATGACATAATCACAAAAAGCTTAATTTTACCTTGTTTATTTTTACATTTCACAATTGCTTCATTATGTTTCATAGTAACTGGTGACTTTCATAGATAAACGCTTCAGTTCCTTCACTTGTTTTAGTGCAAACAAATCAGTTTAGCAGTGATGATGCAGAATTACATTCTATTCATTTATATCATTTTGAACAAATATTTTCAGAGTCAACATACCAAATAATACAGTTAATAGTGTTGATTTATGGGTATAATTTTCATTCTGTTTAGTTCCTCAAGGTGGAGACAAAGTACACTTTATTTCTTTACAGGCTGGCGAGGATTTTGATCATTTTGTTACATGGATATTATTGTTTCCTGCACAGTTTCATCAAAACCTGACCTTTCTTAAGGGTATTGTAGAAAATGTCTTTATTACTTATCCTTCAAAATATTTCTAACTATCCCTCTGGGTATCTGGGAGACAATCATAAGTGACTGTGCCTCTTGATATGTTGCTTCATTCAGTAATTGTTCATGTAATTATCTCAGAAATCAGATACACAAATAGAATTATTCAGCACTAAAGAGGCTGCCTGTTATTTTGTGTTACTGTAGCATCTTCATTTAAATTCAGATGTTGAGGATACAGATTGATAATAAATAAAAATACTTTATCATTATTTCCATGTTTCCTTCACATTCTTCCTTCTGTGCTTTTCTAATTTTGTATTTTCTGTTGGTGTTAACCAAAAGAAAAACTCCACTCAGCTGTTTAGTGACATGTAGAAGTACATACAGGTGGTGAGGGACACTGTGTGCACCAACACTGGTGTGCTGCAGTAGATATTCCTGTCCTCTGTTAGAAGGTGCAGGTGACTGACTATGATGAAGAAACAAATGACTATCCACAGTCTTTTCCAACAAAACTGTCCAGGACTTAAATCCACTTTCAGCAGAACATGTGTAATGTTATCTGTAAATATACACTAAAAATAATAATCAATATATGTAATGAGGAATATTAAAGCTGTAAGGTTTTCTCTCCACATCAACATACTGTAGAATGAGTAGAGTGGAGCAGTGGTGGAAGAAGTTTCAGATCCTTTACTTAAGTAAAAGTACAAATACAACACTGTGAAAATACTCCACTACAAGTTAAAGTCCTGCATTCAGAACCGTACTTAGGTAAAAGTATGTATCAGCAAAATGCATTTCAAGTAAAAGTACTCATTGTGCAGTAAAATGTTCCCGTCAGTGTTTTACTATTATATCTGATGTTTCTGGATTAATATTCCTGTTACATTAATGTGTATGCTGCATTTTACTGCTGTAGATGTTTAAGGTTGTGTTGATTTTAACTCCTTTATATACTGGTGGGTAGTTTAATCTACAGCAATGCATCATATTCTATAAGATCGTCATATGTTTGTTTGTAGCGTCGCTGTCCTAAAAAGTCAACTTTTCATGGTGTCAGAAAAACAGCCCAGTTTTCAGCGTTGTGACGATGCATTTTCCAGCTGATTCAGAGGCTTTTTAAATAGTTTATTTAGCTTAAGAAGAACTGTAGGAGAAATGTCTCAACCCATAAAGGAACACTTCATCCTTCAATTTATCACAAACATTCAAAACCAATACATCTGGAGAAACAGTACATGGTTTTCAGGAAGAAAAAATGTAATCTGAAAAGTAACTAAAGCTGTCAGACAAATGTAGTGGAGGAAATAGTGCAATATTTCTCTCTGAGATGTAGTGGACTAGAAGTATAAAGTTGCATGAAATGGAAGTACTCAAGTAAAGAACGAGTACAACAAGAACAACTTTGTTCTTAACTACAGTAATTGAGTAAATGCACCACTGGAGTGATGAATAAATATACATGGTGCAGGATACATATGCGAGAATGGTAAAACACTGATGCAACAATCACAATCTGGTGCAAAAGTGCTGATTAGTTATAACACAAATTGATCCAGTATTTAAGAGTATAGTAGCAAAGTAACACGACCACACAGACTGAGGAATGTACCATGCCTTGTGCTGCCTTGAGGTCTCCAGTGCTAGCTTTAAATAGTACTAACTCTATACTAACTGATTCACTTTATGTTTAGCAATAACTGCAATGTTTGGGACATAACCGTACAACCATTTAACCAGCCAACTTACAGTTTCATGCACGCATACATACACATATCCACAGAGAAAAGACCCACTGACCTGTCAGTAGTCAGCTCAACACTGTGGATGCTGACCTCTGTGACCTCTGTGAGATGTCTCCTTTCCAAATGAATCACCCGGAGCTTGTCAGGCTTGTGGTAACAGCTGGTTTATTCCACATCTACATTTATGACAAAGGACACAGAGTAGAAAGGTCATCTCTTTTGGACAAACAGCACATGTCTAGTGGTAAATCTTCCGTTGCTTTGACATTACAGTATGGTTACATTTTTTTAAATTTATACTCTGCACAATACATTGACACAATGGTCGTATAGTGGGTTTATATTAATGTAAATAAAATAAATGACACAAACAGAAACCGTCCCTCTCTTAAATTCCATACAGAACATAATACAATATATTTATACAGCTTTCTCATATGGTACTGTTACCTTTTTTAGTATTTAACATTTTTTAATAGCAATTATGTAACTCAAATACATTAAAAAACACAGACAGTAACGTTACACCATAGAAAATACCTAATCAGCGTGTTTAAAATACTGCCACACTCTATAAAGCGACATACTATAACATAGTCAGTGGTAAAAGAAGTATCCACATCTCTTACTTGAGTAAAAGTAGCAACATCACAGTGTAGAGATATTGTTAAAAGTTGTACATTAGTAAAAGTACAAAAGTATTAACATCAAAATAGACCTAAAGTACCAAAAGTAGAAGTATTCATTCCCCTAAATGGTTCATTTTGAGAATGATGCATGTTATTGGATTATAATTATTGATGCATTAATGTGTTCATCACTTTAATGTTGCAGCTGGTTAACATGAAGCTCATCTTAGTTGCTTTATATACTGCTGGGTAGCTTGTGAATTTCCCCGGGGCTCAATAAAGTCTTATCTTATTGTTACCTATAATAATACATCATAATCTATTTATTGATTATATTTTGTATATTAATCTAATTCCGCAAACTAACTAAAGGTATAAAGTAATTTAGTGAGGTAAAAAGTACAATATTTGCCTCTGACTTGTTGTATAATATTTTAGTAAATGTACTTAGTTACTTTACTCCACTGTGTACAGTACATTAACAGTCTGTGCGGCTTTTGTCTCAGAGTCGGCAGCAGATCTGCACTTTCAATAGTTTAATGTGTGACTGATGAGCTTTACACTGACTGTTGTGCAACATGTTGGTCTAATGTCGTCATTCAGAAGTGACTTTCTCTCTGAACAGACTCATAGAACAGGTCACTGTCAGAGCAGCTTTGACATTTCAGTGCATTTAATGAACAAGTGACCAAACAGAGACGTGTTAGTGAGAGTTTGAACAACATTTCCTAATGAAAGGAAGAAAGGTCAAATGAGGGTTGAATTAAAAACTGACCACGTACCTGTATTTTAATTGAATGCCAAACATTTAATCAATCAGGATGTGATAAAAAGAGTCTCACTGACGTGTTAGCAGAACAGGTTTTCTCTTGTTCCTGTTGGCTGAAAAATGAAAAATGTTGTTAAACTGGTTCAGTGTCAGTCAGCCTCATCAAATGTTCAGTCCTCACTGGAGGACGAAAGAAAAAAACTCTCCTTATTTTCTAGTTCAGGTTTTTTATGAGCTGTAGAAGTCAAATTCTTTATTAAGTCGACAAGAAACAAAAGAAATGTTTAGACCTACAATTTGCCTACAGACAATGAATTAGTGAATGAAGAGAAAAGTACCTCTGAAAACATCCTGACACCATCTGCTGATGACTAATTGACATGGCAGCATTTCCTCCTAATAAGTCACCCTGTGACGGAGGTGAGTGACGATGAAAGAAGATTTTGACATTGTTGATCAGAGCTGAGACGCCATCACAGGGTGTGAGATCTCTGCTGGAAAACACACGTTTGGATTATTTGAAGCAATCAAGAGACGGGACAGTAACTCGGTGAGTCTTGCTTTTGAAAGAAAATTTAGATACCAAGACAAATGGCTGAGAAAACCGCTGTTTTTGAAAGTTACCTGAACTGCCATGTGTGTTCAGAGACTTTCAGAGATCCTGTGTCTCTGAGCTGCAACCACAGCTTCTGTTCAAGCTGTCTGAAGAAATCCTGGGAACAAGCTAAAAACAAAAACTGTCCCAAATGTGAAAAAAAATCCTCAAAGGGTTTTCCAGGAGTGAACGTTGAACTGAAGGAACTGGCTGACTCGTTTGCTGGGAGACAGAAAGCTGGATCATCTGTGCCAGAAAAAGAAGAGAAGAAGAAGGTGGAGGTGGTGTGTAGTAAACATCAAGAAGAGCCTAAACAGTTCTGTAAGGATGAAGAGAGAGCTGTGTGTCCTGTCTGTGACTCTTCTCTCCACCAGAGTCACAAAGTGGTTCCTATAAAACAAGCAGTCAGTGACCTGAAGGACCAGCTGAAATCTGACTTAAAGTCTCTACAGGACAAGAGGGACACATATGAAGAAGTGGAGAAAACATACAATAAAGTGGTTAAACACTCCAAGAAGCAGCTGTTGTCCACAAAGAGCAGATCAGAGCAGAGTTCAACAAGCTCCACCAGTTCCTGAAAGAGGAAGAGGAGTCCAGACTGGCAGCTCTGAGGGGGAAAAGGAGCAGAAGGGGAAGACTATCAGCAGAGAGATGAAGATGATTCAGGAGCACATCTCCTCTCTGTCAGACAGTATCTCTGCTGTTAAAGAAGACCTGCAGAAACACAACGTGCCCTTCCTCAGCAGTTATAAAGCCACTCAGACCAGAGCCAGAGTCCAGTGCTCACTGTCAGATCCACAGCTGGTCTCAGGAGCGCTGATAGATGTGGCCAAACACCTGGGCAACCTGTCCTTCAGAGTCTGGGAGAAGATGAAGGACAAGGTCCACTTCAGTCCTGTCATTCTGGACCCAAACACTGCAACCGCTGGCTCTATCTGTCTGATGATCTGACCAGTGTGAGACGTGGAGACACAAAGCACCAGCTTCCTGACAATCCAGAGAGATTCACTGAGTATACCACTGTTCTGGGCTCTGAGGGCTTCAGCTCAGGGAAACACATCTGGGGGTGGAGGTGGGAGACCATCCTGACTGGAATGTAGGTTTGGCTAAAGAGTCAGCTGACAGGAAGAGGAGTTAGGCGCTTCACCAGCAATGGAATCTGGTGTTTAACTCATAGCAGTGGAGAATACATGAATGGAGCTTGTGAGACAGTCAGAGTGAAGAAGAGTCTCCAGAGGATCAGAGTCCAGCTGGACTATGACAGGGGGAGGTGTCCTTCTACGACCCTGAAGACATGACTCACATCTACACTCACAGAGACACTTTCACTGAGAAACTCTTCCCATATTTTGACATTGGATCAGCTGGTGATGCTAAAACTGCTGATATCAAAATCTGTCAAACTGAGATTCTCTGAGATGTTCAGGGAGGGTGGTGAGGTCGAAGTGATTTATTAGTATTTTTATAACAGAGGTGTTTTCTTGTCAGTTAGTTCTTTATGGGAGAGAATCGTGTAATTTCAAAGTACATGAAGAAAAATATAGAGATTAAGGTTAAAGAAAAAATCTGATTTGATCTCTTTAAGCAAATTACATGATGGAACACATTCCTTGTTTATTGTAAAATATATTTCAAAATCACAGAATGAGAAACTAAAGCATAAATGGAGGCAGAATAAGTTGTGTGAAGCATTCTCACCAAATGGTGTTTGTGATGTAAATATGCTGCAAGAACTGGGACGAGTAGATTTACAGTCATAATTATATTTTTACGTTTATCTACAGATTTTTTATTTTATTTTCCAAGGACATACAACCTTAAGTTTACATTAAAAAAGCTATAATTTTAAATTACATAATCACAAAAAGCCTAATTTTACATTGTTTATTTTTTACATTTCACAATTGCTTCATTGTGTTTCATAGTAACTGGTTACTTTCATAGATAAACGCTTCAGTTCCTTCACTTGTTTTATGTGCAAACAAATCAGTTATCAGTGATGATGCAGAATTACATTCTATTCATTTTATATCATTTTGATCAAATATTTTCAGAGTCAACATACCAAATAATACAGTTGATAGTGTTGATTTATGGGTATAATGTTCATTCTGTTTAGTTCCACAAGGTGGAGACAAAGTACACTTTTTCTTTTTTACAGGCTGGCGTGGATTTTGATCATTTTATTTCCACTTTGTCACATTTTTTACATGGATATTATTGTTTCCTGCACAGTTTCATCAAAACCTGACCTTTCTTAAGGGTCTTATAGAAATGTCTTCATTACTTATCCTTCAAAATATTTCTAACTATCCCTCTGGGTATCTGGGAGACAATCATAAGTGACTGTGCCTCTTGATATGTTGCTTCATTTAGTAATTGTTTATGTAATTGTCTCAGAAATCAGATACACAAATATAATTATTCAGCTCTAAAGAGGCTGCCTGTTAGTTTGTGTTACTGTAGCATCTTCATTTAAATTCAGATGTTGTGGATACAGATTGCTAATAAATAAAATACTTTATCGTTATTTCCATGTTTCTTTTACATTCTTCCTTCTGTGCTTTTCTAATTTTTTATTTTCTATTGGTGTTAACCAAAAGAAAAACTCCACTCAGCTGTTTAGTGACATGTAGAAGTACATACAGGTGGTGAGGGACACTGTGTGCACCAACACTGGTGTGCTGCAGTTAGATATTCCTGTCCTCTGTTAGAAGGTGCAGGTGACTGACTATGATGAAGAAACAAATGACTATCCACAGTCTTTTCCAACAAAACTGTCCAGGACTTAGATCCACTTTCAGCAGAACATGTGTAATGTTATATGTAAATATACACTAAAAATAATAATCAATATATGTAATAAGGAATATTAAAGCTGTAAGGTTTTCTCTCCACATCAACATACTGTAGAATGAGTAGAGTGGAGCAGTGGTGGAAGAAGTATTCAGAGCCTTTACTTAAGTAAAAGTACTAATACAACACTGTGAAAATACTCCACTACAAGTTAAAGTCCTGCATTCAGAACCTTACTTAGGTAAAAGTATGTATCAGCAAAATGCATTTCAAGTAAAAGTACTCATTGTGCAGTAAAATGTTCCCGTCAGTGTTTTACTATTATATCTGATGTTTCTGGATTAATATTCCTGCTACATTAATGTGTATGCTGCATTTTACTGCTGTAGATGTTTAAGGTTGTGTTGATTTAACTCCTTTATACTGTTGGGTAGTTTAATCTACAGCAATGCATCATATTCTATAAGATCGTCATATGTTTGTTTGTAGCGTCGCTGTCCTAAAAAGTCAACTTTTCATGGTGTCAGAAAAACAGCCCAGTCTTCAGCGTTGTGACGATGCATTTTCCAGCTGATCCAAGAGGCTTTTTAAATAGTCTATTTAGCTTAAGAAGAACTGTAGGAGAAATGTCTCAACCCATAAAGGAACACTTCATCCTTCAGTTTATCACAAACATTAAAAACCAACACATCTGGAGAAACAGTACATGGTTTTCAGGAAGAAAAACTGTAATCTGAAAAGTAACTAAAGCTGTCAGACAAATGTAGTGGAGGAAATAGTGCAACATTTCTCTCTGAGCTGTAGTGGACTAGAAGTATAAAGTTGCATGAAATGGAAGTACTCAAGTAAAGAACAAGTACAACAAGAACAAGTTTGTTCTTAAGTACAGTTATTGAGTAAATGCACCACTGGAGTGATGAATAAATATACATGGTGCAGGATAATATGCGAGAATGGTAAAACACTGATGCAACAATCACAATCTGCTGCAAAAGTGCTGAATATTTATAACACAAATTGATCCAGTATTTAAGAGTATAGTAGCAAAGTAACACGACCACACAGACTGAGGAATGTACCATGCCTTGTGCTGCCTTGAGGTCTCCAGTGCTAGCTTTAAATAGTACTAACTGTGAGCTGGATTCACTTTATGTTTAGCAATAACTGCAATGTTTGGGACATAACCATACAACCATTTAACCAGCCAACTTACAGTTTCATGCACGCATACATACACATGTCCTCAAGAAAAGACCCTCCTTCGCGACAAGCTAGTATGAAATGGTTGATACCAATGGATTCCTTGTGTTTTTATAGTTTCATATGATAACAGTATCTTCAGTCTAGCTTTAAAACTGAGTCCATACAACTAAAAAATCAGAAGTTGCGTTAATGCGTTAAAGAAATTAGTGGAGTTAAAACAAATTTGCGTTAATACGTTATTATTGTGTTAACTTTGACAGATATACGTAAATCAAGATATAAAATGACTAATCCAAAGCTAGAAGAGTTGAATCATATCGCCCACCTTGAACATACAGTGTGTATATTCCTCACACTACATATATCTCTCCTAATATCTCTGCTTCCATGTGTCGCTCCAGGTTTTGTCCAAAGCGGTTGGACGTGCCACTACTCCATCCTGTTTCGGATGCTGATGCAGGTGATCATGTGGATGTTTTTTGTGCCGTGTGAGATTGGAGCTCAGACTGTCGTCTACTGTGCTGTGTCAGATGAAGCTGCCAAACACAGCGGAGGTTACTTCGTCGACTGCCGACCAGCTACTCTGCGTCCTTTCGCAAGAGACGCTGGTGTGGCAAAGAAACTGTGGGAGGCCAGTGAGAGACTGGTGAAACTGGCCTGATGGTGGAGCTGATTCTTAGACAGTTATTTATGGTTATGTTCGTTTTTTTATGTTTATGTTTTTCATTCACATTTTTGCTACGTACCATGCATGAGTATATTTTTATTTAATAAAATATGATTCAATGATTTAACACTTTGGTTTAATAACACATGATTTGACATGGTGGTTATCTCTTAAAACATGTTAAACATAAAATATTAAATTTGTGTTTTAACTAGGTGTTTCTGGAGTCAAACATTTGTTTACAATGTCAACGCATTTTATTATGTATGTTTGTTTTTCACTTAAAAATAAATATTTTTTTAAACAGGTAACAATGCTAAGGCACATTATGTGGAAAGCTTCAGTAAAATATGTTAATTAATCAAATAGCACCATCTGTTGGTTAAAAATTAAATGTCAGTTATTTACTTAAAAGAATGGAAACTGAAACTTAAAGCTGATTTCAACATTGCTGAGACGCCATTACAGGGTGAAGGATCTCCACTATAAACACAGATCAGAAGGATTGTAACCTGTAATTCAAAGGGACACAGATTTGGTGAGTCTTGCTGTTAATCGGACGATTCACAAATCAGAGAAAATGGCTGAGAAAAATGTTCTTCTTGAACGTTACCTGAACTGCCATGTGTGTTCAGAGACTTTCAGAGATCCTGTGTCTCTGAGCTGCAGCCACAGCTTCTGTTTAAGATGCCTGAAGAAATTCTGGAAACAAGCTGGAAACAAAAACTGTCCCATTTGTAAAAGAAAATCATCTAAAGATCATATGTCAGTGAACTTTGCACTGAAGGACCTGGCTGACTCGTTTGCTGGGAGACAGAAAGCTGGATCATCTGAGACAGAAAAAGAAGAGAAGAAAGAGGAGGTGGTGTGTAGTAAACATCCAGAAGAGCCTAAACTGTTCTGTGAGGATGAAGAGAGCTGTGTGTCCTGTCTGTGAGTTTTCTCTCCACCAGAGTCACAAGGTGGTTCCTGTAGAACAAGCAGTCAGTGACCTGAAGGACCAGCTGAAACTGACTTAGAGTCTCTACAGGACAAGAGGAACAAACACAAACAAGTAGAGACAACATATGATGAAATAGTAAAACACTCCATGAAGCAGCTGTTGTCCACAGAGAGGCAGATCAGAGCAGAGTTCAACAAGCTCCGCCAGTTCCTGAAAGAGGAAGAGGAGTCCAGACTGGCAGCTCTGAGGGAGGAAAGGAGCAGAAGGGGAAGACTATCAGCAGAGAGATGAAGATGATTCAGGAGCACATCTCCTCTCTGTCAGACAGTATCTCTGCTGTTGAAGAAGACCTGCAGAAACACAACGTGCCCTTCCTCAGCAGTTATAAAGCCACTCAGACCAGAGCCAGAGTCCAGTGCTCACTGTCAGATCCACAGCTGGTCTCAGGAGCGCTGATAGATGTGGCCAAACACCTGGGCAACCTGTCCTTCAGAGTCTGGGAGAAGATGAAGGACAAGGTCCACTTCAGTCCTGTCATTCTGGACCCAAACACTGCAGCCTCGAGGCTCTATCTGTCTGATGATCTGACCAGTGTGAGACGTGGAGACACAAACCAGCAGCTTCCTGACAATCCAGAGAGATTCACTAATTATGCCAATGTTCTGGGCTCTGAGGGCTTCAGCTCAGGGAAACACAGCTGGGAGGTGGAGGTGGGAGACCATCCTAACTGGCTTGTAGGTTTGGCTAAAGAGTCAGCTGAGAGGAAGGGAGAGGCAGGAGCTTCACCAAAATATGGAATCTGGTGTTTATTTCATCAGTGGAAAATACACTGATGTTGTGTAAGACAGTCAGAGTGAAGAAGAGTCTCCAGAGGATCAGAGTCCAGCTGGACTATGACAGGGGGGAGTTGTCCTTCTACGACCTTGAAGACATGACTAACTCCACTCACAGAGACACTTTCACTGAGAAACTCTTCCCGTGGTTCAATATTGGAAGGCTGGTGATGCTAAAACTGCTGATATCAAAATCTGTCAAACTGAGATTCTCTGTGATGTTCAGGGAGGGTGGTGAGGTCGAAGTGATTTATTGGGATTTTTATAACGGAGGTGTTTTCTTGTCAGTTACAGATAATTCCAGTTAGTTCTTTATAGGAGAGAATCTGTCATTTGAAAGTACATGAAGAAGATGTAGAGATCCAGATGAGAGAAAACACAAGATTTGATCTCTTTCAGCAAATAACATGATGTGTTTGTGTCGTAGAACTGGGACGAGTAGATTTCATGTGATCATTTTATTTTTACTTTTACTACTACAGATTTATTTTTATTTTCAAGTATTAACAAACTTCAGTTTGCATATTTTTTTCAAATAGTCTTTAATTTTAAATCATATCACCACAGAAAGCCTCACCTTACATTGTTTTATTTTTGACATTTCAGAATTACTTTTCATCTTTTAATTATCCAGGTTGTGAAAGTAATTCAGTAAATAACTTTCTGAAAATGCATTTATATGATTACATTCAGATTTCCAAATGTGTTAAAAGAAATCAACATCATGTTTTACTTTGCAGAATGGACCAATGTTGATAATAATAATTCATCTGTTATTTCTTTACCATGTGTGACTGCTGACTGTCAGACATATTTTATATATTATCTCTGTTTTATCCAAACAAACTCAATTTACTTCCTTATTTGTGTTTCTTTGACTGTAGAAAATTCTGCAGAAATTGCTTGATAATATTCATATTACTCTTCAATGTTTAAACCAATTTAGAGAAGCCCAAAATTGCAATAAAATTCAAAATATTGACCTTAAGATTGTGTGGATTAAGGCTGCAACTAAAGACTGTTTCTATTATCAATGAATCTGTTGATTGAAATATCAGAAAACTGAAAAATGCCAAATAAAAACAACAAATTCTCAAATTGGAGCAAATGTTTGGAATTTTTTCTTGATAAATAATTTTCTCATTTCCAATAATACATATTAAATGTCGACTGCAAAGCCCTGACCTTGAATTGCATTGTGGATGTTGAATTTTAAAGGTTGCGAGCAGTGGTCACCTTAATCTTGATCTCTTACATTAATCTTTATCTTGCAGACTGCATAGCAGCATTTATTTCATAATTCTTGAACATTTATGAAGGCGGAGCTGCTGTTTGTTCCTCTGTGTTTATGTTAATTGTCCATTAGGTGTGAAACAACCCATCAGCACATGAGACTGTGTTGGATGAACTGCAGGATTTCACACCGTGGATTCACTTCATGTTGGATTCAACAACTTGTATGTTTTCTACCTGGTCAGCAAATATTCTGGTCAAAAACATTAGGGACGCACCGATACCTACTGGATCGATATCGGGCCGATATTGATTCAAAAACTGGATCAGATATC